>NC_135909.1:5461851-5511851 GCF_964194155.1 Cetorhinus maximus
AAGGGCAGGAATGGAGCTGGATTTCTAGAAGTTTCTTGTGGCGTGTAACTTCAGAACCTGCTGCAATTGTGCGGCACAAAATTGATTGTTTAAAAAAAAAATCCTAAGATTGGATTTTCTCTTCAATAAAAGATGGATTTTATTTTTTCTAACAGGTGTTTGATTTAAAAGAAAATCCCTTCAGCCATGTTGAATTAATGTTTGATATCCTCTTCAAAAGCGTTGATCTGCCCTGCTACCCAGTGGCTCAGGGCACTGAACCTCGCACACCAGAGAGATTCCAGCCTCAAAATGTGCACATGCATGCACACATGCACACACAGACGTGTGCACGCAGATGCACACATGCACACACAAACAAGCACAAACAAAAGCACGCCTACTTGCACATGAAAACATAGAGGTATGCACAGGCAAACAACCGTGCATTCACACACACGCACGCACACACAAACACATGCCCACTCAAACTCACACGTATGTGCTCCCAACTACATGGCTGCTTATGCGAGAATGTATGCACGCCCGCACATGCACTCATACACTCGAGCACAGATGCACATGCGGACAAACAAGTGTGCACAGGCACACACATGAGCACACATAGGTGCACATGCTCAAACACGTGCATGTGCACATATACTTGCATGCAAATACATGGTCATGCATGTACAGTTACAGACATAAATGTTGCACACACAAATGCATATGCAACCACAGCATGAACATGCACACAAATTCACACACGTACACACACATATACACACTGACACATACACACACATACATAAACATTTGCATATATACACACACTCACACACACATACACACACTCACACACACACATATATACACACACACACATATACATACTTACACACACACATATACACACACACACACACACACACACACATATACACTCACACACACTCACTGACCCATACACACACATACATAAACAAACACACTCACACACACATACACACACACACACTCACTGACCCATACACACACATACATAAACAAACACACTCACACACACATACACACGCATATACACACACACATACACACGCATATACACACACACTCACACACACATACACTCACTGACCCATACACACACATACATAAACAAACACACTCACACACACATACACACACACACACCCACTGACCCATACACACACATACATAAACAAACACACTCACACACACATACACACGCATATACACACACACATACACACGCATATACACACACACACACACACTCTGTGACCCATACACACACATACATAAACAAACACATACAAACACATACACATGCATATACACACTCACACACACACTCTGTGACCCATACACACACATACATAAACAAACACACATACAAACACACATATACACACGCACACACTCACACACACATACACACACACACACACACTCACACACATACACACACACACACACTCACTGACCCATACACACACATACATAAACAAACACGCATACACGCGCATATATACACACATACACTATCACACACACACTCACACACAACAGTGGCAGAGAATGGAAGGAGAGAGAGCGGTGCGGTCTGGGATGTGAGTTTCTGCCTGAACTGTGCGGTGTCTCAAAAGTCCAATAATTAATGTAGGTCTGGGCCCTGTCCCAGAAAGCTCGCACTGAGCCAGGAAAATCCACACCCCCCCCGGTGTGCGTTTTCCACCCGGCTAATCTAGATTTCCAACGCAGCGTCATCAAGGGAGGTTCGAGAAGATAGCGGCGGAGGATTATTTCCAGTGGCCAGTGAATTCAGCACCCGGAGACATTAACTGGGGATTAGAGCTGGGAGTTGCAGCGCTAGGATGTCAAGACAATGTTTGCACTCTGAGGATTATTACAAGATGGAGGATATTACCAGAAGAGGCCACTTAAGTGGAGCCAGTCACAACATTTAAGAAGGAATTAGATAAATGCTGGGGGAGGAACGACACTGAAGGGTGCAGGGAGCTTAGCACAGGTAACTCTGAGGGAGAAATCTGTGTTAGCGCAATCTGTACAGCTCCGTGTGCCCTGACCTTTCCATAAAAGCTTATTTTATTGCACACGATTTAAGTAAAAAGCAATTAATCAATGGTATTTCTTTTTAAATAATTGCTCTTTCTTCAGTCCGCGTAGAAACGTGGTCAGGTTTTTTTTTGTTATCCCTCGAGATCGATTGCCCACATTACCCCAATCTGCCCTCATCGGGCAGCGCCAACCCCCATCGCCCTCCCGGGCGACTCTCGGAGGGTGTTCGCACCCCCAGTGCCCAACTGAACCCCGAGGTGAGCTTCTGACCGCTCAGCCACTACGGCCGCCTATTCCCCACTCCCCCGCCCCACCAACCTGTAACAGTGCCCGGCCTGTCCCCTGCCCCAGCCCCTCTGCTCCCGAAACCCCCTTCCGTGCCCTCGTCACCCCTGGACCGCTCCAACACGCAGCTCCTGGCTACGCGGGGCCTCCCACGCTCCTACCCTCGGTAAACTTGAGGGGCCCCCCAAAATTCTGCGGCCTGGGTCGCAGCAAGTCCCCCTTCACCCACCTCGCCCCACCTGACATCGGCTCCCAGTCCGGCAACGCCTCGCTTTTGAAATTCCCACCCTAGCTTTCAAATCCGTGGCTTCAGCCCCTCCCTATCTCCGTAACCTCCTCCCCACCCCACCCCCCCCACCCCCCGCCCAACAAATCCCCCCAAAATCTCACCCCCGTCTCGGTAACCTTCCCCAGCCCCTACAAACCTCCGAGATCTCTGCGCTCCACCAATTCCGGCTTCTCGAGCTTTCCCGGATTCCCGTCACTCCGGCATTGGGCGGCCGGGCCTTCAGCTGGCTTGGGGGTGGGGGGGATCCTAAGCTCTGGAATTCCCTCCCTAAACCTCTCCTCCTCTCTACCTCTCTATCCTCCCTTTTAAGACACTCCTTCAAACCGACCTCTTTGGCGAAACTGTTGGTCAGCGGGTCAGAATAAGAAGATAAGAAATTGGAGCAGGAGTAGGCCATTCGGCCCGTCGACCCTGCTCCGCCATTCAACATGATCGTGGCTGATCTCGGGCTCCGACTCCATTTTCCCGCCCGTTCCCCCCCACATCCCTCCATCCCCTGAGAGACCCAAAATCTCTCTATCCCACGGCCTTCAATGTATTCGGTGCAGGAGAATCTACAAGGCAGAGGTGGGTAGATTCTTGATGGGCAAGGGGGTGAAAGGCGATGCATTGGGGGCGGGGTGGGGGGGTGGTAGGCGAGAATGCGGAGTTGAGGCCACAGTCAGATCAGCCGTGACCTTATTGAAGGGTGGAGCAGGCTCGAGGGGCCGAGTGGCCTCACTCCTGCTCCTAACTCGTTACTTTCGTGTGTTCATATGTTCGTACGTCAAACTTTTTACAAATTTGTTCGCGGGATGTGGGCGTCGCTGGCTGGTACCAGCGTTTATTGCCCATCCCTAATTGCCCCTTGAGAAGGTGGGGGGTGAGCCGCCTTCTTGAACCGCTGCAGTCCCTGTGGTGTAGGTACACCCACAGTGCTGTTAGGGAGGGAGTTCCAGGATTTTGACCCGGCGACAGTGAAGGAACGGCCGATATATTTCCAAGTCAGGATGGTGAGTGGTTTGGAGGGGAACTTGCAGATGGTGGTGCTCCCATGTGTCTGCTGCCCTTGTCCTTCTAGATGGTAGCGGTCGTGGGTTTGGATGGTGCTGTCTACGAAACCTTGGTGAATCCCTGCAGTGCATCTTGTAGATGGTACACACACTGCTGCCACTGTGACAGAAACAGAGTTACCTGGTAAAACTCAGCAAGTCTGGCAGCATCGGCGGAGAAGAAAAGAGTCGACATTTCGAGTCCTCATGACCCTTCGGCAGAACTGAGTAAAGTTAGGAGAGGGGTGAAATATAAGCTGGTTTAAGGTGGGGGTGGGGTGGGGGAGAGAAGTTGGGTGGGTGGTGGTTGTAGGGACAAGCAAGCAGTGATAGGAGCAGATAATCAAAAGATGTCACAGTCAAAGGGAACAAAGAGATGTTGAAGGTGGTGATATTATCTAAGAGAATGTGCTAATTAAGAATGGATGGCAGGACACTCAAGGTACAGCTCTAGTGGGGGTGGGGTGGAAAGACTGACAGGGTATTACAGTTATAGATTTAAAAATAATGGAAATAGGTGGGAAAAGAAAAATCTATATAAATTATTGGAAAAACAGAAAGGGGGTGGGGATGGGGGGAGGGGGAGTTTAAGATCTAAAGTTGTTGAATTCAATATTCAGCCCGGAAGGCTGTAAAGTGCCTAGTCGGAAGATGAGGTGCTGTTCCTCCAGTTTGCGTTGGGCTTCACTGGAACAATGCAGCAAGCCAAGGACAGACATGTGGGCAAGAGAACAGGGTGGAGTGTTAAAATGGCAAGCGACAGGGAAGTTTGGGTCTTTCTTGCGGACAGACCGCAGGTGTTCTGCAAAGTGGTCGCCCAGTTTGCGTTTGGTCTCTCCAATGTAGAGGAGACCGCATTGGGAGCAACGAATCCAGTAGATGTCTGTGACATCTTTTGATTATCTGCTCCTATCACTGCTTGCTTGTCCCTACAACCACCCCACCCCCCAACTTCTCTCCAACCACCGGTGAGTCTTCCCCTTGATTCCCATTGACTCCAGTTTTGCTAGGGCTCTTTGATGCCACACTTGGTCAAATGCGGCCTTGATGTCAAGGGCAGCCACTCTCACCTCACCTCGAGGTGGGGGGGGCGGGGGAGGTTCAGCTCTTTTGCCCATGCTTCTTGGTGCTTTGGTCCACCTCGCTCCGCAGTTTTCCGGCTTGCCGTCCCGACTTCACCCTCTCTCCGACTGACGGCGGCACTTTTAAAATTTGCGACAGCGAAGACAAAAATAGCCGGAGAAACTCAGCGGGTCTTGGACAGGCCTCTGCGGAGAGGGAGGACGGAGTGAACATTTCGAGTCGGTGTGACTCTGCGTCATTAAGTTGGCCGGCAGGTTCCGCCGTGCGCGCAGATCCCGGCCTCAGGGAGATGGCGATGCCAAACGATGGCGCGCTCAGGGCCCCAGGATTCCGCCCTCGGGTGTGGGCCTGACTCCGCTCTGATTGGTCGGCGCGGTCGCTTGACCGGCGCAGACCAGGTTTAGGTCGTCCGGAGTTACCGGTGCGGAATCTCGGCAGATGGCCGGATGCGTTCTTCGGGATTTGCTCTTCGGCCGACGGGAGCGCCTGATGTCTTCGGCATAATTGGAATTTTGTCCCGTCCGAGTTCAGCCCACCATGATTTCACTCTACGTAAACTATTAATGCCTCCTTATGTGGCTCGGTGTCAACTGCTGTTTGTCAACGCTCCCTGTGAAGTGCATTGGGATGTTTTACTACATTCGTAGGCGCGCGACGTCAATATAAATAGCCCTTCACCTGGTTCCTCTGGCCAGCCGTGGAGCTGTTGCGCCGCCGTTGGTGGGAGGGTGCAATTACAACGCGGCCGTTTATTAAAGTGTCGATGTTCCGTGATGTCGTTAAGCGCCTTTGACAATCGACAGCCCAATCGGGCTCAAAACCTCCAAGGCAGCAGTGCGTCCCTTCAGCGCCACACCTACCTACGCACCAGGAGCAGGAGTGAGGCCACTCGGCCCCTCCAGCCTGCGCAATGAGATCGTGGCCGGTCTGATTGTGCCCCTCAGCCCCACATTCCCGCCGACCCCTCCGATGACCTCTCACCCCCTTTGCCTATCGAGAATCTATCCACCTCTGCCTTGAAAATATTCAAAGTCTCTGCTTCCGCCGCCTTTTGAGGAAGAGAGTTCCAAAGACTCACGACCCCCTGAGAGAAAAATTTCTCCTCGTCTCCGTCTTCAACGGGCGACCCCTTATTGTTCAACAGCGACCCCCGCTTGTTCTAGATTCTCCCACAAGAGGAAACATCCTCTCCGCATCCGCCCTGTCAAAATCCCTCGGGATCAAGTATGTTTCAATCAAGTTGCCTCTTGCTATTCTAAACTCCAACGGATACAAGCCCAACCTGTCCAACCTCTCCTCATAGGACAATCCGACAAGTCCAGGTATTAGTCTAGTGTTACGACCCGGTTCCCAGACGAGGTTCCCCCAATTTGCTAACTTCCCAAACAGGACCATCCCGCCCTCCCCCCACCAAAATTTGTTATGCTCCCGGATGAGGAGGAAAGAGCAGGCACCCCCCACTTCTTTATTCAACCCCCCCCTCAGTCGGTCGCAACAAGGTTAATTTAAAAATGACCCCCTTCCCTCGTGGATACCTTTTCCCAGTCCAGGCGTACTTAATGTTTTAAAAGGACCCAATTTAAACCAGGCTTTCTTGAATCAAAGGAAGAGCAAGTTTATCCATCACTAAAAGACGAGGAAAAATAATAAAAGTGCACACAGATTAGAAGTGAGTCCAAAATTAAACGTTGAAAAGATTTACGGATCAGTCTTTGGCTTGTCCGTGAGGAGCAGATGGTGAAATGTTGCGGCCATTAAGTTGGATGATTCCAGTGGCGCTGGCTTTGGCAGTTGAGCAGCTGGTTTGCAGATTCTTGGTTCTGCAGGTTGAGCTGAAAGGAGTTGTCCTGTTCCCTTTTACGACTGTAGCTTTGCTGGCTTGTGGCTGGCTTCCAGCAATCGGAGAGGGAGACCTTTTACCTCCAAGCGCAGGGATGCCTAGTGAATGTTCTTCAGCTGTGATCTTCACAGCACGCACTAGCACCAGAACAGAGCAGAACAGAACACCGAAACTAGCGCACGGAGACCAGGGTTGCAGTTGGCTTTTAACCCCTTTTCCTTGTGTATTCCTGGAAGGGAAAAACAAATGCGTCTTTCGCCCAGAAACTGCTTTCTTTCACCTCAGCTCATGTCCACAGCCTGGGATTATAACTCAACAGGGGATGGTCCCTGCTGAGATGGTCACCAGTTTTTTTTTGCATTGCATCTCTTCCTATTTTTAGGCGTGACATTCCATTCTCTCTGGACTAGTTGGTCGAGGTGCAATCCATTTAGGAATTTTTCAGCAATTAGTTACTTGACAGTCTCAGCCAGCTTTTGCTTGTAGGTCCTTACTTAAAAGTTCAATATGTCCGTAAGTAATTCGGGGCAATAATCCGTTGTCATGACACGAGTAAATCTCTGAACTGTTTCCAGTGAATTTACATCCTTCCTTAAATAAGGAGACCAATACTCTACACAGTACCCCAGATGGGGTCTCACCAATGCCCTGCACAACTGAAGCATAACCTCCTAATTGCTTTCTTTACCTGCATACTAGCCTTTTGTGATTCGTGCACTAGGACACCCAGATCCCTCTGAATCTCAGGCACGGAACTTGTGTACGTGACCTGAGCAGGGATGAGAGTCTGGCCCGTGTGGTATATGGGAGCTGTATGGCTGGTCAATGTTATATATGGGAGTTATATAGCTGGCCACTGTGATGTATGGGAATGGTATGCCTGGTCAGTGTGGTATATGGGAGTTATGTAGCTGGTCACTATGATATATGAGAGCTATATGGACCAGTCAGTGTGATATATGGGAACGACATGGACCATTATATATGGGAGCTATATGGCTGGTCAGTGTGATATATGAGAGCTATATGGACCATTCAGTGTGATATAGGGGAACGATATGGGCCATTATATATGGGAGCTGTATGGCTAATCAGTGTGATATATGGGAGTAATATAGCTGGTCATTGTGATATATGGCAGCTGTGTGGCTGGCCAGTGTGATATATGAGAGCTGTATGGCTGGCCAGTGTGATATATGGGAGTGGTATGGCTTGTCAGTGTAATATACAGGAGCTGTATGGTTGGACAATGTGATATATGAGAGCTATATGGACCAGTCAATGTGATATATGGGAGCTGTATGGCTAGTCAGTGTGACATATGGGAATAATATAGCTGGTCATTGTGGTATACGGGAGCCCTATGGCTGGTCAGTGTGATATATGGGAGTTATGTAGCTGGGTCCCTATGATATATGGGAGCTATATGGCTGGTCATTGCGATATATGAGAGCTATATGGACCAGTCAGTGTGATATATGGGAACGATATGGACCATTATAAAAGGGAGCTGTGTGGCTGGTCGGTGTGATATATGAGAGCTGTATGGCTAATCAGTGTGATATATGGGAGTAATATAGCTGGTCATTGTGATATATGGCAGCTGTGTGGCTGGCCAGTGTGATATATGGGAGCTGTCCGGTTGGACAATGTGATATATGGCAGCTGTGTGGCTGGCCAGTGTGATATATGGGAGTAATATAGCTGGTCATTGTGATATATAGGAGTAATATAGCTGGTCAGTGTGATATATGGGAGTAATATAGCTGGTCATTGTGATATATAGGAGTAATATAGCTGGTCAGTGTGATATATGGGAGTAATATAGCTGGTCAGTGTGATATATAGGAGTAATATAGCTGGTCATTGTGATATATAGGAGTAATATAGCTGGTCAGTGTGATATATGGGAGCTATATGGCTGGTCATTGTGATATATGGCAGCTGTCCGGTTGGACAATGTGATATATGGGAGCTGTATGGCTGGTCAAATGGTGACATATGAGGGGTGGTATGCAGGTATGTAGATATGCATGCATACACACACCACAAACACAGCAACGCATGCATGTGCACCCCACTACACACAAGCACCCTTTGGGGAATGAGCAGGGGAGTGGGACGAGCTGCATTGTTCTTGCAGAGAGCCAGCAGGGCCATGAGGGGCTGAAAGGCCTCTCGCTGTGAAGTAACTACTCCACTGTTGTAAGAATCTGTGATTAGCCTAGAGCCCCAGGATTGCGACAGAGAATGAGGCAGGCAATTTATAGTTTTTATTCCAAAACATTGAACCAACCACTTGCAGGCTCAGAGAGAGAGTAAATGAGCCTTTCCAAGTGAATTCAGCGTTTGCATTGCCTCGGGGAGTTTGTGGGGGTGGGGTGGAGATTGGTGTTTTTGGAGGAGAGCTGTCTGCAGAAGGCTTGCCAGTGAGTCCTGCTCCTCATTATTTCCTGTACAAACCAGAGCACAGCTCAAGCTGCCTGAGAGATTTATAATGGTTTGACTTCAATCGATAGAGAGCTTTAACATTCCACTCGACAAGGAGAGGCCGCGATGCTGTCAAATGAAGAGTGGGTACATGTCTTTAATTGGCACAGAGCACTGCAATACTCAGCTCTGCACTGTCCCTGAAGAGCTCCCTACACAATACATTCAACCATCCTTTTATCCCTCTATAGAATAAATTGAACTGTCCACTCTCTATATCGCACTGATCAATCCACACAGATCCCATTTATCTCCTAACTTATCTGTGTGCAAGTACACGTGTGCGTGTGTGTCTGTGAGTATGCGTGTGAGTGAGTGTGAGCATGTGTGTCAGTGGGTGTGAGTTTGTGTGTGTGTGTGAATGAGTGTGCATTTGTATATGTGAGTAAGTGCGTGTGTATGTATCTCCCCGTGAGTGTGCATGTGCATGTGAGTTAGTGTGAGCATGTGTGTGAGTGAGTGTGAGATGGCGTGTGTGTGAATGTGTGTGCATTTGTATGTGTGAGTGAGTGTGAGTTTGTATGGACATGTCATTATGTATATATGTGGGCATGCGTGTGCCTGTAAGACTGTGAGTGTGTGTGTGAGTGAATGTGAGTTTGTGTTTGTGAGTGATGAGTTTGTGTGTGTGAGTGAGTGTGAGTTTGTGAATGTGTGTTTGTGTGTGTGAGTGAGTGTGAGTTTGTGAATGTGTGTTTGTGTGTGTGAGTGAATGTGTGAGAGAGTGAGTGTGAGTTAGTGTGTATGAGTGAGTGTGAGTTAGTGTGTGTGTGAGAGTGTGTGAGTTAGTGTGTATGTGAATGAGTGAGTAAATGTGTTTGTGTGAGTTAGTGTGTATGTGAGTGAGTGTGAGTTAATGTGTTTGTGTGAGTGAATGTGAGTTAGTGTGTATGTGATTGAGTGTGTTAGTGTGTTTGTGAGTGAGTGTGAGTTAATGTGTTTGTGTGAGTGAATGTGAGTTAGTGTGTGTGTGGGAGTGAGTGTGAGTTAGTGTGTTTGTGAGTGAGTGTGAGTTAGTGTGTTTGTGAGTGAGTGTGAGTTGGTGTGTTTGTGAGTGTGAGTTAGTGTGTTTATGAGTGAGTGTGAGTTAGTGTGTATGTGATTGAGTGTGAGTTAGTGTGTGCGTGGGAGTGAGTGTGAGTTAGTGTGTTTATGAGTGAGTGTGGGTTAGTGTGTATGTGATTGAGTGTGAGTTAGTGTGTGCGTGGGAGTGAGTGTGAGTTAGTGTGTTTATGAGTGAGTGTGAGTTAGTGTGTATGTGATTGAGTGTGAGTTAGTGTGTGTGTGGGAGTGTGAGTTAGTGTATGTGTGAGTGAGTGTGAGTTAGTGTGTTTGTGAGTGAGTGAGTTAGTGTGTGTGTGGGAGTGAGTGTGAATTAGTGTGTTTGTGAGTGGGTGTGAGTTAATGAATGTGTGTTTGTGTGTGAGTGAATGTTTGTGTGTGAGAGTGAGTGTGAATTAGTGTGTGTGTGAGTGAGTGTGTGTGTGTGTGTGTTCCTGTGTGTGTGTGTGTGTGTGCCTGTCTGTGTGTGTGTGTGTGTGAGTGAGTGTGTGTGTGAGTGTGTGAGTGAGTGTGTGTGTGAGTGTGTGCCTGTCTGTGTGTGTGTGTGTGTGTGTGAGTGAGTGTGTGTGTGTGTGTACCTGTGTGTGTAATATAGTGGAGGGTTGCCAATGCTATGCCAGGTGTGTTGGGGCGTGTGGGTGGGGTGGTGAGTTGATTGGTGCTGGAGCAGGGGTTGGGGGGAGGGAATTGAAATGATTATCATTCTGCCAGTTCTAATCCCTGCTGAACAATACCTCAAAGCTGTGGATTGAAGCCCAGTGATATGTGCCCAGTGATACAGGCCCAGTGATACAGGCCCAGTGATACAGGCCCAGTGATACACACCCAGTGATATGCGCCCAGTGATACGCGTCCAGTGATACGCGCCTAGTGATACGTGCCCAGTGATACACACGCAGTGATTTGCGCCCAGTGATACACACCCAGTGATATGCGCCCAGTGATACACACCCAGTGATATGCGCCCAGTGATATGCGCCCAGTGATATGCGCCCAGTGATATGCGCCCAGTGATACACACCCAGTGATATGCGCCCAGTGATACACACCCAGTGATATGCGCCCAGTGATACACACCCAGTGATATGCGCCCAGTGATACACACCCAGTGATATGCG
The DNA here is from genome assembly GCF_964194155.1 of Cetorhinus maximus. NCBI lineage: Eukaryota > Metazoa > Chordata > Chondrichthyes > Lamniformes > Cetorhinidae > Cetorhinus > Cetorhinus maximus. The sequence continues at coordinate 5,473,132 of NC_135909.1, forward strand.
CCCAGTGATACACACCCAGTGATACAGGCCCAGTGATACAGGCCCAGTGATACACACCCAGTGATACAGGCCCAGTGATACACACCCAGTGATACAGGCCCAGTGATACACACCCAGTGATACAGGCCCAGTGATACACACCCAGTGATACAGGCCCAGTGATACACACCCAGTGATATGCGCCCAGTGATATGCGCCCAGTGATACGCGTCCAGTGATACACACCCAGTGATACAGGCCCAGTGATACACACCCAGTGATACAGGCCCAGTGATACAGGCCCAGTGATACAACAGACAAACCATCACTCATTCCGAGTGGAAGTCCTTCACTATTGGCTCCAAGGTTTGGTCCATCTTGATTAATTTCTAGAAAATAAAAGGGCAGCTCTTGGCGTTTCACTCAAAGAGTCATAGAATGATTACAGCGCAGAAGAGGCCATTCAGCCCATAGTGCTGTGCTAGCTCTCTGCAAGAGTAATTCACCTCGTATCATTCCCCTGCCTTTCTCCTGTCACCCTGAAAACGTTTGGTCCACAGATAAAGTTCCAGTTCCCTCTTGAAGGCCTCGATTGCACTTGCCTCCCCCACACTCTCAGGCAGCACCTTCCAGGGTCCTGACCACTCGCTGCGTGAAAAAGCTTCTCCCCGCCTCTCCATTGCTTCTTTTGCCAATCGCCTCAAACCTGCTCCTTCTCCAACTGCCTGCCAATGGGAAGCTTATCCAGTCTGTCCCAGACGCCCCCTCATGATTTTGAACACCTCCATCAGATCCCCTCTCAACCTTCTCTTCTCCAAAGAGAACAGTCCCAGCTGCCTCTCCAATCTATCCCCGTTAAATGAAGTTCCTTGTCCCCGGGACCATTCCCGTGAACCTTTTCCGCGCTCCCTCGCCAACGCCTTCACATCCTTCCCAAAGTGCGGCGCCCAGGGCTGTACACCATACTCCCAGCTGAGGTCAAACTAGCGTTCTACACAAGTTTATCAATAACTTCCCTGCCTTTGCGCTGTAAGGGCACGGAATTTTCCAGAACCACCCGTTGCGGGAATCGCCGTGGATGTGACGGAAAACTCGACGGACCAGCCAGTTGACCCCAGGCGGGAATCGCGCTCCATGACCCTAATAATAAAGCCCAGGATCCTGTATGCTTTATCGACCGCTCTCTCTACCTGCCCTGCCCCTTTCAATGAGACCTGCACGTTTACCCCCAGGTCCCTCTGCTCCTGCGCCCCCTTTGAGAATTGTACCCTTTGTTTTACATTGTCCCTCCACGTCCTCCTGACCGAAAAATGAATCCGTTCACACTTCCCTCCATTAAACTTCATCTGCCGCTAGTCTGCCCATTCTATCAACCTGTCCACGACCTTCTGAAGTTAAACACTGCCCCCCTCACGGTTCACAACGCCTCTAAGTTTCACAGATTTTGAAATAATGACCCCTGCACGCCAAGGTCCAAATCCTACAAAGACACAAACGCAATGATAAAAGCAAAATACGGCGGGCGCTGGAATTCTGAAATAAAGACAGGGAATTCCAGAAAAACTCAGCGGGTCGGGCAGCGTCGGTGGAGAGAGAAACAGAGTTAACGTTTCGAGTCCGTATGACCCTTCTCCGCAGCGTTCAATTCGAAACGTTGACTCGGTTTTTCTCCCTCCACAGACACTGTCAGACCTGCCGAGTTTCTCCGGCGTTTTCTGTTCTTATTACACCAACGTACGAGTTAGGGGCAGGAGTGAGGCCACTCGGCCCCTCGAAACCTGCTCCGCCCTTCAATAAGGTCACGGCTCATCCGATCGCGGCCTCAAACTCCACGTTCCCTCCGACCCCCCTTGTTGGTCAAGAATCTCTCTCCCTCTGCCTTAAAAATATTCAGTGACCCGGCCTCCACCGTTCTCCCGGGGGGCGGGAGAGAGAGTTCCGCAGATTCACGACCCTCTGAGAGAAGAAAATTTCTCCTCATCTCCGTCTTAAAGGGGAGACCCCCTTATTCTTTAACTCGTGTCCCTTAGTTCTCGTCTCTCCCACGAGGGGAAACACCCTCTCAGCATCCACCCTGTCATTAACGTATATCAGGAAGAGCCAAGGGCCCCAATGCCAAGCCCTCGTAAACCTTATAAAGCTATAAACCTTCCTTTAACATCCGTTAACCACTGCTCCCCATTTTCTGTCGCTCGGCCAATCCCACGTATCCGGGTCACGACTCTCCCTTTCGCTATAACTTTGCTCCCGGGTCTGTTGTGTGGCACTGGATCGAATGCCTTTCCAAAACGCATTCACAGCCCTCGCCCTCGATCATCGACCCTCTCCAAAAAAAGGACTCCGGCGAGTTCGTTCAACGCAATTGGCCCTCAGCAAATCTGGGGCTGGCTTTCCTTAATTTAGCCCAAGTGACGATGGATTTTGCCCTGTTTCTAGAAACTTCCCCGCCATAGGGACATAGGAGCAGGACTAGGCCCCTGGAGCCTGCTCCGCCCTTCAACTAGATCACGTCTGACCTTCGACCTCAACGCCATCTTCCCACGCTATCCCCATATCCCTTATGTCATTGGTGTCTAGAAACCTATCGCCCTCAGTCTTTGAGCATCCTCAATGCCTGAGCCTCCACAGCCCTCTGGGGTAGAGAATTCCAAAGATTCGCCAACCCTCTGAGTTTTTCTTTCATTCATTCACGGGGTGTGGGCTTCGCTGGCTGGGCCCAGCATTTATTGCCCATCCCTAATTGCCCCCTTGAGAAGGTGGGGGTGAGCCGCCTTCTTGAGCCGCTGCAGTCCCTGTGGTGTAGGTACACCCACAGCGCTGTCAGGGAGGGAGTTCCAGGATTTTGACCCAGTGACAGTGAAGGAACGGCCAATATATTTCCAAGTCAGGATGGTGTGTGGCTTGGAGGGGAACTTCCAGGTGGTGGTGTTCCCATGTGTCTGCTGCCCTTGTCCTTCTAGATGGTAGTGGTCAAGGGTTTGGAAGGTGCTGTCGAAGGAGCCTTGGTGAGTTGCTGCAGTGCATCTTGTAGATGGTACACACACTGCTGCTACTGTACGTCGGTGGTGGAGGGAGTGAATCTTTGTGGATGTGGTGCCGATCAAGCGGGGCTGCTTTGTCCTGGATGGTGTCGAGCTTCTTGAGTGTTGTGGGAGCCGCATTCATCCAGGCAAGTGGGGAGTATTCCATCACACTCCTGACTTGTGCCTAATAGATGGTGGACAGGCTTTGGGGGAGTCAGGAGGTGAGTTACTCTCCGCAGGATTCCCAGCCTCTGACCTGCTCTTGTAGCCACAGTGTTTATATGGCTGGTCCAGTTCAGTTTCAGTGAGGAAATTCCTCCTCATCTCAGCCTTAAATGGCCGACCCCTTATCCTGAGACAGTGTCCCCTGGTTCTAGACCACAACCCCCTCCCCCCCGCCAACCACCCCACCCCCTCTTCCTGCATCTACCGTGTCGATCCCTGTAAGAATTGTGTGCGCTTCGATGAGATCACCTCTCATTCTTCTAAACTCCAGACTCTCATCGCTGAGGTTAAACCGACTAGGCTGTAGGTGCTGGACTTACCTTCACGCCCTCCTTTGAGCCAGGCCGTAATGTTTGCAATTCTCCAGTCTTCCTGCTCGGGCCAGCACGGCACCAGTCGGGGCCCGTGCGAAAATGTAGCCGGGAAGAAGGGAGTATATCACCCTTCGGAGGGTCAACTGACGAGGAGAGGTGACACAAATTAGGGGTTGTGTTTCCCAGGAATTTAGAAGGTTAGGTAGGGGGGGAATATGATCCAAGTTTTCCAGATATGAAGGGGGAACAGACAGGGGCGGAGAGAGAGGAACTATTCCCGCTGGTCGGTCGGGGGAGTCTCGGACTAGGGGGGTAGGGGGGGGCACAGGGTCTAAAAATGAGAGCCAGGCCTTTTCTCAGGAGTGAGGTGAGGAAAGGCTCCCACACGCGAAGGCCGGGATTTTGGCCTTGTCCGGTGGGTGGGCCCGGGAGCGGTCGAGAGAAGCCAACTGCCGCCCGCAATCGGGCCCCCGCCATCCATTTCGCGCCGGTTGGGCGTCACCAAACATGCACTGTGGCAGGATCTGAGTGATGCCTGCCAGTGCTGAAGAGCGTCACCCACTGTCTAAGCGCGCGCGCAACGTGGTGACTGGAGTCAGATCTGGGAGGTCGGTGAAAAGTCATGGAACAGTCCCCGCACACACCACCACCCCCATCAGTCAAGGTGACGTTCGGAGAGTCATAAGGAGCAATGAATTGCTCCATGCAAGGTTGACTGGGAATGACATGCACCACGACAAAATACATTTATATAGCGCCTTTAACGTGATCCAACATTCCAAGGCCCTTCACAGGAGCGCTAGTAGAATCTTATCATTTGCTGTGAGGGGAATTGAATACAAAAGTAGGGAAGTTATGCTTCAATTGTACAGGGCACTGGTCAGACCACATCTGGAGTATTGTGTACAGTACTGGTCTCCTTAATTAAAGAAAGATGTAAATGCGTTGGAAGCAGTTCAGAGAAGGTTCACTACATTAATGCCAGGAATGAGCGGGTTGTGTTATGAGGAAAGGTTGGACAGGTTAGGCTTGTATCCACTGGAGTTTAGAAGAGTAAGAGGCGATTTGATTGAAACATATCAGATCCTGAGGGGTCTTGACATGGTGGATGTGGAGAGGATGTTTCCTCTTGTGGGAGAATCTAGAACGAGGGGGGTCACTGTTTAAAAATAAGGGGTCTTCCCATTGAAGACGGAGATGAGGAGAATTTTTTTCCCTCTGAGGGTTGAGAGTCTTTGGAACTCTCTGCCTCAAAAGGCGGTGGGAGCAGAGTCTTTGAATATTTTTAAGGCAGAGATGGATAGATTCTTGATAAGCAAGGGGGTGAAAGGTTATCGGGGGCAGTCGGGAATGTGGGGTTGAGGTTACAATCAGATCAGCCATGATCTTAATGAGTGGTGGAACAGGCTCGAGGGGCCGAGTGGCCTCAATCCCGCCCCTAACTCGTATGTTCCTATGTTATCAAATAAAGTTTGACTCTGAGTCCCCGAGGCAAAGGAATCAAAGGCTCAGTCAAAGCGGTCAGATTTAAGGAGGAGAGAGAGAGAGAGAGGGGCGGAGAAATTTAGGGAGGGAATTCCAGAGTTTAGGGCCCCCTCCCACCCCAAGGCAGCTGAAGGCCCAGCCGCCCAATGGCGGAGCGATGGGAATCGGGGATGCGCAAGAGGCTGGAATGGGAGGGGCGCAGAGAATATTTGGAGGGTCGCCGGGCTGGGAGGAGGTGACAGAGATGGGGGGGAGGGGGGGATGCGTGGGGTGGGGTGAGATTTCGGGGGGGGATTTGTAGGGGGTGGGAGGACGATGAAGCCATGGATTCGAAAGCAAGCATGAGAATTTTAAAATCGAGGCGAGAAGCAGCGTTGGTCAGCGAGCACAGGAGGGGAGGCGATGGGCGAACGGGACTAAGCGTGAGCTGGGGCGCGTGGTGGTGGTGGGAGTTTTGGGGTTGAGCTGAGTGGAGGGACACCCCCTTGAGGACTAGAATATAAAAGCAGGGATGTGCTGCTGAGGCTTTATAAGGCTCTGGGCAGACCACATTTAGAATATTGTGAGCAATTTTGGGCCCCGTATCTCAGGAAGGATGTGCTGGCCCTAGAGAGGGTCCAGAGGAGGTTCACGAGAACGATCCCAGGAATGAAAGGCTTAACGTATGAGGAACGTTTGAGGACTCTGGGTTTATACTCGATGGAGTTTAGAAGGATGAGGGGGGATCTGATTGAAACTTACAGAATACTGAGAGGCCTGGATAGAGTGGACGTGGGGAAGATGTTTTCATTAGTAGGAGAGACTAGGACCCGAGGGCACAGCCTCAGAGTAAAGGGAAGATCTTTTAGAACAGAGATGAGGAGAAACTTCTTTAGCCAGAGAGTGGTGAATCTATGGAATTCATTGCCACAGAAGGCTGTGGAGGCCAGGTCATTGAGTGTATTTAAGACCGAGATAGATAGGTTCTTGATTGGTAAGGGGATCAAAGGTTACGGGGAGAATGGGGTTGAGAAACTTATCAGCCATGATTGAATGGCGGAGCAGACTCGATGGGCCGAATGGCCTAATTTCTGCTCCTATGTCTTATGGGTCTTGAAGAAGGGCTGGACCCCTCGGCGGCCCGGAGACAGGGCCGAGGCGGGAAAATGGCGGAGCTCGTGTGAGACGTGCGACACCAGCCGGGGAAATGAGGGCCCCCCTGTCTCCTGTTATTTACAGGGAGCTGAGGGAGCCATGAATCAAGCTCTAATGTGCTTTCTATTCCCTTAACCTCGGGGAGTTAAATCAATTATTGCAATTCGCGCGTTGTTTATATAACTGCGCCGACGGTCCATAAATACACAATTCCTCTCATTGTCAGGAGCGGAGAGCTAATTTGCTTCTCCTGGGGCCTGTGCAATAATAAAAAAATGCACGTAGCAAATCCAAAAGAAGAAGGCCGACCAAACCTTACTGCAGCCGGTCGATTGCCCCAGTCCGAAAGGGGAAAACTCCGCACTTCGGTGGGGGTGGGTGAGCGCATTTCCATAGCGCCTTTCCCAACCTCAGCAGCCCCCCCACTTCCCCTCGAATGGTTCACAGCTATCGAAGAGCTGCTTAAAGTGGAGTCATGGCGGCGCTGCAGGGAACGCAGCGGACAATTTGCGCACAGCGGGATCCCGCAAACAGCGGGGCAATGACGGCCCAAGTCACCGGCCCAAGTGGTGTTGGTGGAGGCGTGAATGTTGGTCCCAGGACACCAGGGGAGAACCACGCCTCCCCCCTGCCCCCACAGCTTCTCTTCCAAAAGTGGCCAGGGGGATCCTTTGCATCCCCGTGAGAGAGCGAAGGCAGTCTCGGTTTAACGTCTCATCCGAGAGACGGTACCTCTGACAGTGCAGCGCTCCCCCAGTACTGATCTTCCAACAGTGCAGCACTCCCTCAGTACTGACCCCCCCTAACAGTGCAGCACTCCCTCAGTACTGACCCTCTGACAGTGCAGCACTCCCTCAGTACTGACCCTCTGACAGTGCAGCACTCCCTCAGTACTGACCCCCCTAACAGTGCAGCACTCCCTCAGTACTGACCCTCTGACAGTGCAGCACTCCCTCAGTACTGACCCTCTGACAGTGCAGCGCTCCCTCAGCACTGACCCTCCGACAGAGCAGCACCCCCTCAGTAATGACCCTCCGACAGAGCAGCACTCCCTCAGTACTGACCCCCCGACAGTGCAGCACTCCCTCAGTACTGACCCTCCGACAGAGCAGCACCCCCTCAGTACTGACCCTCCGACAGAGCAGCACTCCCTCAGTACTGACCCCCCGACAGTGCAGCACTCCCTCAGTACTGACCCTCCGACAGTGCAGCACTCCCTCAGTACTGACCCTCCAACAGTGCAGCACTCCCTCAGTACTGACCCTCCGACAGTGCAGCACTCCCTCAGTACTGACCCTCCAACAGTGCAGCACTCCCTCAGTACTGACCCTCCGACAGTGCAGCACTCCCTCAGTACTGACCCTCCGACAGTGCAGCACCCCCTCAGTACTGACCCTCCGACAGTGCGGCACTCCCTCAGTACTGACCCTCCGACAGTGCAGCACTCCCTCAGTACTGACCCTCCGACAGTGCAGCACTCCCTCAGTACTGACCCTCCGACAGTGCAGCACCCCCTCAGTACTGACCCTCCGACAGTGCGGCACCCCCTCAGTACTGACCCTCCGACAGTGCGGCACTCCCTCAGTACTGACCCTCCGACAGTGCAGCACTCCCTCAGTACTGACCCTCCGACAGAGCGGCTCGCTTCTGGCACTGCGGGTGTCGGCCTGGATTCTGAGCTAAGGTCTGCGGAGAGGGTCTCGAACCCAGGACCCTCGTGACTCAGGGGCAGCCGCTGGGCTGTAGCTGACGGCCGGACACGGTGGGAAAATTTTAAACAGGTTGCGAGCTCCCCTCCTGTGCCTCGCTGTTTGTTCTGCGTTACTCGCCGCTGCCAGTCGCCTCACCATTAATAGAATCAGCCTCAGAGCAATGCAGAAAGCTGCTCAGATTGTGATACTGCTGCTCATTGGATTCATTTTTTAATCTTCCTTTTCACGTTGCTAATCAGTCAGCTGCAGTGACCCGCAGGTTTGGTGTTAGAAGAGATTAAAGCTCATCTTTATCCCTGTTCTGTTCATGCCGCCTCCCAGACAAGAAGGATTTGTATACCATTTGTACTGCGTTCGTTCGAGCACGATTCCCTTTATCCAATTATGCCCCCTTGCAGAATGCTCTCAGGCAGCCATCTTGCCCATACTGGCCTCCCTTCAGCACCTCGAAAGGGGCTGGCGCTAAACCCCTCTCCGCCCTCCCCCCTCTCCCCGCAAAACTACAACAAGTGCCCTGTCCGAGCGCCGACAGCCTGGCGAAAAGGAGGACGTTCCAGGAGCACTTTCAGCTCCCTCACCACTGACCCTCCGACAGTGCAGCACTCCCTCACCACTGACCCTCCGACAGTGCAGCACTCCCTCAGTACTGACCCCCCGACAGTGCAGCACTCCCTCAGTACTGACCCTCCGACAGTGCAGCGCTCCCTCAGTACTGACCCTCTGACAGTGCAGCACTCCCTCACCACTGACCCTCTGACAGTGCAGCACTCCCTCAGTACTGACCCCCCGACAGTGCAGCACTCCCTCAGTACCGACCCTCCGACAGTGCAGCGCTCCCTCAGTACCGACCCTCCGACAGTGCAGCACTCCCTCAGTACTGACCCTCCGACAGTGCAGCGCTCCCTCAGTACTGACCCTCTGACAGTGCAGCACTCCCTCAGTACCGACCCTCCGACAGTGCAGCACTCCCTCAGTACCGATCCTCTGACAGTGCTGCGCACACCTATAGATCTGAATCATTAAGATTAATGTGAAGACCTCCTTACTGCATTTCCCTGTACCCAGCGCCTCCGTGTGAGGTCAAGATACTGGGCTACACAGGAGATTGAGACTATTCGGGTGCACAGAATGACATTGAGGCACACAGGAGATTAAAATAATTGGGGTACACAGAATGGAGAATATGGGGGCACACAGAGATTAAGATAATTGGGGTGCAAGGAATGGAGCGTTTGGTGGTTCAGAGGAGATGAAGATGGTTGTAGGGTTGCCAACCCTCCAGGACTGTCCTGGAGGTCCCAGGGATTGAAGGTTAATCTCCGGGACACAGCTGTGTGCAGCCCTGGAGAGAAATCATCGGGACGTTAAAAAAGATTGTTTTTTTTTTAGTCATCGTCTTTGAACATTTCTCTTTACCAGGTATAAAAATATTGAAAAGAGGTTGAGGGGGGAAAAAGGGCTGTTTGGCTGACAGTCAAGCATCATCCAATTGGGTCATGAGTCTTGCTTTCCGATTGGCTTAGGAAGGCCGAACGTCACAAGGATGGAGGTGTTGGCCGACTAATGGCTGGAGCGTGGGAGTGGGGTGGGGAGGTGGGGTGGGGGGGGGTGGGGAAGTCATGTGATAAAAGCTGCAGCAATGCGTTTAATCACAGTTGGCAACCATGGACCGTTGGGGTACAGCGAGCGGAGAACATTGGGGTGTAGAAGAATTATTGGGACTCGGTTTGGAGTGCAGACACGGTTGAGGCCATTGTTGTTCCCTGGAATTTCTGGCCTGCACGGGGAGCAGGAGGAACCTCACCGAATCGCAGGATTTTTATGGCACAGAGGGAGGCCATTCAGCCCATCGAGTCTGCGCCGGCCCTCCCAACGAGCATCACGACCGAGTGCCATTCTCCTGCCTTTTTCCCCGTAACCCTCGCACCTCGTTCCTATTCGAATAATCGTCCGACGCCCTCTTGAACGCCCCGATTGAACCTGCCTCCACCACACTTCCCGACAGCCCATCCCAGACCCGAACCACTCCTCGTGTGAAAGTGCTCGTTCCCGCCTGGCATCTGCTTCTTTTGCAAAACACTTTCAATCTGTGCCCCCTCGTTTGTCGATCCATTTACGACCGTCCAGACCCCTCATGATTGTGAACACCTCTATCAAATCTCCTCTGAACCTTCTCCTCTCCCAGGGGACCAGTCCCGACCTCTCCAATCTATCCTCATCGCTGAAGTGTCTCATCCCTGGAACCATTCTCGTAAACCTCTTCTGCTCTCTCTCCGACGTGTTCACATCCTCCCTATAAGGTTAAAAGCAAAAAAACTGCGGATGCTGGAAATCCAAAACAAAAACAGAAACAGAGATACCTGGAAAAACTCAGCAGGTCTGGCAGCATCGGCGGAGAGGAGCACAGTTGACGTTTCGAGTCCTCATGACCCTTCAACAGAACTAAGTAAAAATAGGAAAGGGGTGAAATATAAGCTGGTTTAAGTTGGCGGGGGTGGCGCTGGGGGTTGTTGGGACAAGCAGCCAGTAATAGGTGGAGATAACCAAAAGGTGTCACAGACAAAAGGACAAAGAGGTGTTGAAGGCGGTGATATTATCTAAAGGAATGTGCTAATTAAGAGTAGAAAGCAGGACAGACAAGGTACAGTTAGCTCTTTGAGGTGTAAGCTGTGGCTCAGTTCATAGCACCCTCGCCTTTGAATCAGAGGGTTGTGGGTTCATGTCCCACTCCCGGAAACCAAGAACTGTGATTGTACTCGAAAGAGTTGCAATCTGTGACTGTTGATAACTCGAAAGAGTTACAGATAGCTTTAGTGGGGGTGGGGGAAATACTAAAAGGTAGAGATAAACAATGGGTGGAAATACATTTAAAAATAACGGAAATAGGTGGGAAAAGAAAAATCTATATAAAGCATTGCGCCCAGAACTGTACACAATACTCCAGCTGAGCTCTAATGAGTGCCTTATATAAATTCAGCATACCCGCCCAGCTCTTGTACTCTATGCCTCTATTAATAAAGCCCAGGATACTTAAATGTTTTGTTAACTAGCTCTCTCTCCACCTGTCCCTCCACCTTCACTGACCTGCGCACATATGCACCCGGGTCCCTCTGCTGCTGGGGACCCCCTTCAGAGTCTCGGAGGGTGAGGGGAGAGGGGGGGCGAGGGGGTCCTTGGATCTGGAATGAAGCACCCGGGCCCTTCAGCAACCAACCCTTATTCATTGAAGTGTCTGTGAGCCGGCCAGCTTTGATTATAGGAACAAAACCAATTAACTGAGGAGTTGTGTGTAGCATCCAGCCAGCCCCCTCTGGGCAGATCAGATAAAAGACGGAATAAAATTCTCTCACATCGCCGGCCCCGTGGATACAGCAGCGTTTGGCTCAGCCCCCGCCCCCTCCATCGGGACAGATGAATCATTAAAAAACACCGGCGGAGAGAGCCCACTTTAGGAGACGTGGTTCTTGGGAGGCGATGAGGGTTGGTTGGTTGGTTGGGTGGGGCTGGGGTGGGGTGGGGTGGGGCGGGTGGTGGTGAGTTCTTCCGTTTGGCCGTTGCCCCCGGCCTGGCAGAGGGGTCTCGGTGCCAGGAGCAAGCGGAGGAGCTTGATCCTGATGGGGGGGACAGGCAGGCGGGGCTGAGAGATTGCTGTCGTGATAATGTCTCCGAGGCCTGATGTCATCTCCAGAACCAGCTGAGCTGCCCGGCCGGTCGAGAGACAGTCGGCCGGAGGGCACGTTTTATGTAAAGGCGCCACCCTAAATAGGTCAGACCCGCTCCCCGCTACCCAGGCGAGACCCCCGCACCCCATTGCACCCGGTTGGAGGAGGGGGGTGGCACCCTGGGGTGTCAGGGCTGGGAAGGCAGGGTGACGTCCGTTTCTGGGGGCATGTCCCCCTGGGAGTTGGCAGGGCGTTAACCACTGGGGCGGTGGCATGGGGTACAGGAGGGTGGCCAAAGAGTATTCGCAAAGAGAGCCTTAAACAGGGCCGAATGCCACCTTCCAGGGGCACGAGGGAGCAAAGTTAGACATGGAGCCAAGTCAGGCACTGTCAGGGCAGGTGGGAGCGATGGTGTAGTGGTATTGTCGCTGGGCTAGTAAGCGACCCAGGGTGATGGTCTGGGGACCCAGGTCCAAATCCCCGGCCATGGTAGAATTTGAATTGAATAACAATCCGGAATTATGGACACCGGTTGGCGCCACCCTGCGCCATTTCCACTTTCAGGTCAGCAGGAGGCGCCGCCGAGTCGGCGCCGATTGAGGCCGTTGACAAATGAATTGAGGTCATTCACGGACCCGCCCGTCCAACCTTAGGGTTGGTCGGCGGCCAGGCCGGGAGCCCCGGGCGGGCTTCAGAGAAAGCACGAAACCTCATCCGCGGGCAGGAAGAGGTTTCATGAGAGGGTTGTTTAAATTTTTATTCAAGGTTTCAGTTAAAGTCACGGACATGTCCCAACTCATGCCCCATGAGGGGACATGTCAGGGAAATTTCTTTTATCGTTCGTATGAATGGAATTCATTGCCACAGAAGGCTGTGGAGGCCAGGTCATTGAGTGTATTTAAGAGCGAGATAGATAGGTTCTTGATTGGTAAGGGGATCAAAGGTTACGGGGAGAAGGCGGGAGAATGGGGTTGAGAAACTTATCCGCCATGATTGAATGGCGGAGCAGACTCGATGGGCTGAATGGCCTAATTTCTGCTCCTCTGTCTTATGGTCTTATGGTCTTACTTCGGACTTAATTGGCCCGTCCACATAAAATGGCGGCGCGCCCCCCCCCCCACCCCGATCGGGGGCATCGATCAGAGGCGCGCCCGCCCGTGCCCACTCCTGCACTTCCCCCCCCCTCCCCAACGGGGGGAACATTATTCCCCATAAATCTGATGATGGCCATGTCGATTGTTGTAAAAAACCCCATCTGGTTCACTAACGCCCCCTTTAGGGGAAGGAAATCTGCCGTCCTTACCCGGTCTGGGCCTACACGTGACTCCAGACCCCGCAGCAAATGGGGTTGCCTCTTAAGTGCCCCCCACTGAGCAAGGGGCAATTAGGGATGGGCAATAAATGCTGGGCCCGGCCAGCGACGCCCACATCCCCGTGAATGAATAAAGGGTGACCGAGATCCCGGTCAAAGAGGTCGGTTTTAAGGTTCGTCTTAAAGGAGCGGAGCCGGGGGGAGTGAGAGAGAGAGAGAGGCGGAGAGGTTTAGGGAGGGAATTCCAAAGCTCAGGGCCCACCCGGCAGCGAAAGGCACGGCCGCCATCGGCAGAGCGAATAAAATCGGCTGGTGGGAGGACGCGCGAGAGGCCGGAATTGGAGGAGCGCAGAGATCTCGGAGGGTGGTGGGGCTGCGGAGGTATGTATGGAGTTAGGGAGGGTGGGGAGGGCCAAGGCCATGGAGTGTCAGACTGGGAGCCGCTGTAGGTCAGTGAAGGCAAAGGAGTGATGATTGCTTGGGTTTTGATGTGATTAAAGACAGGGGCGTTCGGATCACCTGAGGGTTGACGGCTGTATAAACAATACCAAGTTAATTAGTGTAATAATTAGTGTAATAACAGTGAGACTGTGAGGACTGGGATGACACAGTATTGGTTTTAATGATGGGATGGAACCTGCATGATGAACATGGTCACTAATGGAAAGGCTTCTGCCTCACACAGCACAACATGGCTGATCATGTTAATCCACCAATATCGCAGCCACCTCTGTTTATAGGGTCCTCAAAACTGTCTCAGCTTGTACACAGGTCTAGGAGGAGGCCATTCAGCCCCTCCAGTTTGTTCCACTATTCAATCATTGGGAATCCTGCGGAGAGTCACTCACCTCCTGACTCCCCAAACCCTGTCCACCATCGACAAGGCACAAGTCAGGAGTGTGATGGAATACTCTCCACTGGCCTGGATGAGTGCAGCTCCCACAACGCTCAAGAAGCTCGACACTATCCAGGACATAAAGCAGCCCCGCTTGATTGGCACCCCATCCACAAACATTCACTCCCTCCACCACCGACGCACAGTAGCAGCAGTGTGTGTACCGTCTACAAGATGCACTGCAGCAACTCACCAAGGCTCCTTCGACAGCGCCGCCCAAACCCACGACCTCTACTGTCTAGAAGGACAAGGGCAGCAGACACATGGGGAACACCACCACCTGCAAGTTCCCCTCCAAGCCACTCACCATCCTGACTTGGAAATATATCGGCTGTTCCTTCACTGTCGCTGGGTCAAAATCCTGGAACTCCCTCCCTAACAGCGCTGTGGGTGTACCTACACCACAGGGACTGCAGCGGCTCAAGAAGGCGGCTCACCCCCACCTTCTCAAGGGGCAATTAGGGATGGGCAATAACGGTTGGCCTAGCCAGCGACACCCACATCCCATGACTGAATAAAAGTAATTTAATTAGACCATAGTTGATTCGTACCTCAACCCCATCTTCCTGCCTGTACCATATCCCTTCACCACCAGCAGTCTATTGAGCTCAGAATTGAACTTGAGGCAATTATAGGAAGGATGTGATTGCCCTGGAGAGGGTGCAGCGGAGATTCACCAGGATGCTGCCTGGGCTGGAGGGTCTGAGCGATGAGGGAAGATTGGATAGGCTGGGGTTGTTTTCCTTGGAGCAGCGAAGGTTGAGAGGGGGCCTGATAGAGGTGTATAAGATTATGAGGGGCATCGATAGGGTGGATAGGAAGGCACTTTTTTCCATTAGTAGAGGGGTCAATAACCAGGGGGGCATAGATTTAAGGTAAGAGGTAGAAGGCTAAGAGGGGAGTTGAGGAGAAACTTTCTCAGCCAGAAGGTGGTGGGAGTCTGGAACTCACTGCCTGAAAGGGTGGTTGAGTCAGAAACTCTCGTAACATTTGAGAAGTATTTTGATATTCACTTGCGTTGCCATAGCCTCCAGGGCTATGGGCCAAGCGCTGGAAAATGGGATTGGTGTAGTCAGATCTTTGTTGACCGGTGTGGACACGATGGGCCGAATGGCCTCCTTCTGTGCTGTAAACGTCTATGGAATACAAACCTAGTCTACACAACCTGCCCTTGCAATGAAAGGCTTTTGGCCTCGGAGTCAATCCTGGTCGATCTGCACCGCGCCAGCGCCTCCTCCTGGGCTCCATGAACCATCGGGTTAACCCTTTGGAACGGCCGGTGGCGCTCCAGCTCCCCGCCTCGGTTCGCTTCGGCTTGCGTGCCGGGGTGGGGGGGCGGCCGATGGACTCTCAAAGCGGAGGCACGGAGCACCTCGCCCGCGGTGCCTCGGCGACTGCCCGAGAGAGCGGCCAGGAGAGGCCCCCTGCCCGCCGGGCCCCCCCCCCCCCACCCCGTGTGTGACCCGCGTCTCTGCGTGGCCGGTCGCGCAGAGCGAGGCCACCGCCGCGAGAGACACCGCGCCCCGTCGAACGCTCCCTCCGCTTTCTGTTGCCGGGGGGCTGGCGTTTGAGGAGGAAGTTTCCTTTGGCCTTTGCATTACTCACCGGAGCATAAGAGATAGGAAGCAGGAGGAGACCATTCGGCCCCTCGAGCCTGCCCCTCTGGTTTTTGAAGGGGTGGGGGTGGGGGGTGGGGGGCGGTCGCTGTTGCAATGCAGGAAACGCAGCAGCCATTTTGCGCACAGCAAGCTCGCACAGACGGCGATAAGGCAAGGAACCCGGATTGGCCGCTTTTTTCTCGGCATGTCGGTGGAAGGATTGGCCCCTCCCCGTCAAAGGGATTCCCCCCCACCCCCCACCCCCCAACCCCCGCCCACCCTCCCTCCCTCCCTCGATCTTCCACCTCCGCCCGAGAGGGCAGGACAAGGTCCTCACTTCCAACGTGCTCCAGACCCCCCCACCCCCGGAAGCAAAGCCGGTGTGGAGCTGACCCGCTCCCAGTTGACCCACACCTCCGTGCCCACAGTGCGCCGCGGGCGGGCTAAACAAGGGCCCGAGTGGGACCTCCGCCCCTCACTGGTGGGGTGGTGGTGGGGGGGTGAGGGAGGAAGCCCCCCTGCCTTCGTGGGTGCTGCTGGCCGACCCGATTGGCCAACACCTCCGTCAGCCCTGGCCACGCCGAGTGGGAGATGCCGGGCCCCACAGCGGGGAAGAAGGCGGAAGGGGGGCAATGGGTCCCGGAGACCGGTAAGGCCCCAGGGTCCGGGGTCCGGGGGGCAGGGAGGGCTTTTGGCAGGTTTGGGAGAGGGGCGGGGCGTGGGGGTGTGGGCCAGGGGTGGGTGGGTGGGTGGGTTGGGGGTGGGGTTTAAGGCTGCAGGCGGGTAGGAAGAAAGGGGGCAGTTCTACCTTAGGGGGAGAGGTGGGGCCTACCCCCGATCTGCAAAGGGCAGATCCCGAAGATAGCCCACCAACCCCCCCAACCCCGCCAATTCCTTCTCGCCCTTTGAAGCATTTGTTTAAAACAAATCGGGGTGCCCAATCCTGCCCAGCTGCCCACCCCAGACATTTCATGGTGTGGGCAGTGCATCACCAGGGACAATTGGCTTGGCCAACAAAGCCCAATTGACCCTCGATGACCTATTTCAATATGGCGGGAGACCTGTTGATTTCGACACCTGTCCAACCTTTAGGGGGGTGAGGTCGGGGGTGGGGGCGGTGGGCAGGAAGCTGGTAGGGTGGGCAACCCCCCCCCCCCAACTATTTTATATGCCCCACCCCCACCCCCCGCCAAAAAACATGGCCGTCGGGAGTTGGGTTGTTGGGGGGGGTGGGGGGGGGGGCATGTAAAATGCAGTCCCGGGTTTGTTTCTGTGGAGCAGAGGAGGCCAAGAGGAGGTTTAATTGAGGTGCGCCAAATTAGGAGGGGCCTAGATAGGGTTTGGAGGTGAAGGACCGATGTCCCTTCCTCAGAGAGGTCAAATCGCCAGGGGGCCTAGCTTCAAAGTGATTGGTGGAAGGACTGATGGGGTGGGTGTGGAACTGAGGGGTGATACCTGCACCCCGAGGCTGGTGGGGGTCTGGAACGCACGACCTGAAAGGGTGGTAGAGGCAGAAAACCCCTTTTCATAGGCGCTTGAAGTGCCGTAACCGATAGGTCGGCCGACCAAGTCCGGCAGCGATTCAGCTGCTTAGGCACCTATTGGCTGGCAGAGAGAGAGAGAGAGAGAGAGACAATGGGCCGAATGGCCTCCCACTGCGCTCTGAATTTCCTGTGACCCTTGAACCTCGAGCTCACTCGCCATCAGCAACTCGAGGTCAGCCAAGCCCAAGCAGCCCTGTCAACTCTCTAATGTTGTTCCTGATGATCAAAGCGCCCCCTCCACCTCTCCCCCTCCCCCCCCCACCGCTTTATTACAAGGGACCATGTCCTCGGAATCAAAGCGGGTCCTTCCGGGAGTGGCCAGCTCCGCAATTAGACCAGCAAAAGCCGATTGGTTGGGCTTCTGAGTGTTTGCCTAGGCCTGGCAGTCATCCGTTGCGAGGTTGTGGGTAGCTTAGTGCTCCTAGGCTTCATCTCTGGACGTGTTAACCGACAAGATACTTCCGTCGTCAGGCTTGTTAAATCGGAATTGCGAGATTAATGACAGTAATAATGGTTCTTACTCTGTAATTCTGATCTAATCAATACATTTTTCTGAAGTTTCTATTTTTAATTCAGCTCGAGAACTAAAGCTAGGCCAGAATTTGTATCGCCCCATCCCTAGTTGCCCCCTCGAGAAGGTGGGGGTGAGCCGCCTTCTTGAGCCGCTGCAGTCCCCGTGTGGTGTAGGTACACCCACAGCGCTGTTAGGGAGGGAGCTCCAGGATTTTGACCCAGCGACAGTGAAGGAACGGCCGATATATTTCCAAGTCAGGATGGTGAGTGGCTCGGGGAGGGGAACTTGCAGGTGGTGGTGTTCCCATGGCCGGAACTTTCTAGCCCCCCGACAGCGGTAGATTCCCACTCCCCCACCCCCGCAGCGCGACAGGTGAGCCATCGAAATCTCCGTTCACATTGGTGGGACAGGTAGATCCCACCGAGGGGCTGGAGAATTCTGGCCCATCTATCTGCTGCCCTTGTCTGGTAGAGGCCGTGGGTTTGGAAGGTGCTGTGGAAGGAGATTGAGTTGAGCAGACTCAGTAATGTTGGAGTGGGACTGGAGTGTCACCTTGGACAGATTGGACAAAGGACATTCATGAGCCAGTTCAAGAGAACTCAATATCTTCACCTTCACTGATCCCAGAATTTAATTAGCAAATTCGCCCCTGGGCATTCAATGGCATTACCATCACTGAATCCCCCACTGTCAACATCCTGGGGGTTACCATTGACCAGAAACTGAACTGGACCAGCCATAGAAACACCGCAGCTACACGAGCAGGTCAGAGGCTGGGAATCCTGCAGCGAGTAACTCACCTCCTGACTCCCCAAAGCCTGTCCACCATCTACAAGGCACAAGTCAGGAGTGTGATGGAATAAGCTGCTCCTTACGCTTGGTCAAGGTTACGATAAATGTGTTAAGCAGTTTGCGTGGGGCTTGGTGCCCCACTCGCCCCCCCCAGAATTCACTACCCCAGAGTGCAGTGGATGCCGGGACGCTGAATAAATTTAAGGAAGAGATGGACAGATTTTTAATGAGTAATGGGTTGAAAGGTTATGGGGAGAGGGCGGGAAATTGGGGTTGAGGCCGAAATGAGATCAGTCACGATCGTATTGAATGGCGAGGCAGGCTCGAGGGGCTGAATGGCCTCCTCCTGCCCCTAGCTCTTATTTTCTTATGTACCTCGGAGATTAATAATGGCCAGGAATTGTCCAAAAGCCAAGAGCGCCCACAGAGGATCTTCACCCCATTGGCCTGCGCTGCTTTGAACCTAAGTGTCAAAGGTCACAGCAAGAGCCCACTCACTGACCCTCGACCCCTCGCCCCAACTCCACTACCAGTGTACCTTCAGACAACCTGATATCGCAGGGCCTTGAGGCACTCATACTGAACAGCTACCTGCATTTATATAGCGCCTTTAATGTAGTAACAGGCCCCAAGGTGCTGTCATCAGACAGCGAGGCACAGAAGGAGATATTAGGGACAGGTGATCGAAAGCTTGGTCAAAGAGGTTGGTTTTAATGAGCATGAGAGATGAAGAGATTTAGGGAGGTAATTCCAGAGCTCAGGGCCCCCAGGCTGCTGAAGACACCAACGGTGGAGAGATTAACATCGGGGGATGCTCGAGAGGCCACAGTTGGAGGAGCGCGGAGATCTCGGAGGGTTGTAGGGCTGGAGGAGAGTACAGAGGTAGAGAAATGGTTAATAGTGGCTCTGTTCACAACACAGCTCCATTCATCATCTTTCCTGTCGCCTGATGAAGGTCTTTGTGTAGCTTTTTTTTCCCCTAATTAATTAAGGGAAGTAAGTGATTCGACTTTGGGGAGTTGGGTTCAATGCAGTGGTTGTAAACAGATGGCCAGATTCTACAAGGCCATTTTCTGGCATTGCTTTTCCAGCCTTATTTTAAATCCTGGGAACAGGTGTGCCTCAATCGGCTTGCCAGCCTGGAAGAGTGCGATCCCATCTATGCCACCACCCCAGGCTGTATAAATAATCAAGGATTCCCAATCAAGCCACACACAGCAGTCAGTGTGATGGTGCCCAAGACTCCTATTATTGGTTGTAGCACAGCTCCAGCATCCTTTCCACCTTGTGAGACAGGGAGAGGAGCCCAGGCATGATGTCTTAAATCAGAATCTGTGTCACTGCCAGACCACGACCGGAGTTGCCGCGCCAGTGGAGAGTGGCAGCATTTCAGACCAATTCCCTCACCATGTGGTCCAGTGACTGAACCAGTGCCAACTCGAGAGGACCAGCAATTGGATGACATCAAAGACTAGCTAGTCAGCGATTGGGAGGCTGTCATCACTGGCTAGTCGGTAATTGGTTGACTGCCATCACTTGATAGTCAGACGTTGGTCAGCTGTTATGTCTAGCTAGTCAGGGATTGGATGGTTGTCATCTCCAGCTAGTCAGGGATTGGATGGTTTTCATCTCCAACTAGTCAGGGATTGGATGGTTGTCATCTCCAGCTAGTCAGTGATTGGATGGTTGCTGTCTCTAGCTAGTCAGGGATTGGGTGGCTGTCATCTTTAACTAGACAGTGATTGGTTGGTTGTCATTGCTAGCTAGTCAGGGATTGGATGGCTTACATCTCTAGCTAATCAGTGATTGGATGGCTTACATCTCTAGCTAGTCAGTGATTGAATGGCAAACATCTCTAGCTAGTCAGGGATTGGATGGCTAACATCACTAGCTAGTCAGGGATTGGATGGCTAACATCACTAGCTAGTCAGGGATTGGGTGGCTAACATCATTATTTAGTCAGGGATTGGATGGCTAACATCATTAGCTAGTCAGGGATTGGATGGTTGTCATTGCCACCTAGTATGGGATTGGATAATTTTCATTGCTAGCTAGTCAGGGATTGGATGACTAACATCATTATTTAGTCAGGGATTGGATGGCTAACAGCATTAACTAGTCAGGGATTGGATGGTTGTCATTGCCACCTAGTATGGGATTGGATAACTTTCATCGCTAGCTAGTCAGGGATTGGATGACTGCTATTGCCAACTAGTCAGGGATTGGATGACTGTCATCGCTAGCTCGTCAGGGAATCTCTGTATCAGATAAGTGTGGTAGATTTGACTGTGGACAGCAATCGCGTTAAGCTGTGCTGCCTGGTATGTGAGTGGGCACCACCTCCTCTCAACCCTCAGCCTGAGGGTCATGGAGTCCAGTGCTACAACCCGAGACCTGAGCACACTGTCACTGCCAGTACTGAGGGAGCGCTGCACTGTCGGAGGTGCCGTCTTCTAGATGAGACATTAAAACATAGACGCATATGCCCTCGCAGGTGGAAGGAAAAGGCCACTATTGGAAGGAAAGCGGTCGGGGAGACTTGGAGTGGGGGCAGTTCTCCCCGGTGGTCCTGGTAGGGTGGGGGGCGGGGGGGGTCAATAATTAACCCTCGAGCAACATCCCGAAAACCGGCTCATGATCACAGTGCTGTCTGTGGGAGCTTGCTGTGCACAAATTGGCTGCGGCACCCCCTGCCTTTCCGCAGCGACCACATTTTGAGAAGTACCCCCCTCCCCCACCATCGGCTGCAAAGCACTTTGCCGCGTTCCGAGGCCCAGACAGGCGCTACACGAATGCAAGTCCTTCCATTCGATTTCCCTGTGGGGCAAGGGAGCCTTGTGGGTTTTTGGGGGGTGGGGGTGGGGGGGTGGTGGTGTCTGACAGGGATTAACGGTGCTGTAAGGCGTGCAGGTTAGACTGTCCGAATATGAGCTGGGTACCCTTGGCATGCATACCCAGCCCGGTATGGGTAAGGCAAGAGTGCTTAAAGGAGAGCGGAGGGAGGGAAAACGATATTTATTTTTACCAAAGGCTCCGACGCTATTTTTTAAATAAAAAATAAAAACACAACATCATCAGCCCTGATTAAGGGGAAGATTGAAGGCTGTGTGTGTGTACATATGGAGGCACAGGCAATAAAGCACAGCGCTGAGCACTCTCGGTGTCGCGCTGTGATCTTGCTGGTTGCTGCTGTGTTCATAGCAACCGTCTGAGGCTGAACAACCTGCCGTGCGACTGACATCCCCGAGAAGCGGCCCCGCTCTGTTTCACTGGAAGCCCAACCCCACACCCAACAGCTCCACCCCGCCCCCCCCGAAACCCCACATAATTGTCTCGTTCCCCTCCCAGCAAATCCCTCCCTTCGGAGGGCAAGTGGGGAGAAGGTTGCGCGCTGAACTTGGTCGACGCGCCCTCCCTGCTTTGAAAGCCAGGCGACGCCGATAATGGAGATGGATGCTGTTCAAACAGGATCTGGACCAATTAAGCAGTTGGGCTAATGAATGGCAGATGGGTTTTAATGGAGATGAATTGAGAAGGCAGTTGCTTGAAGGGGAAAGCAGGGGGACGTGAGAGGCGTACACGATGAGGGCAGGGAAAGGCCGGAGCGCTGCCTCTGCTTCCTGCCTGAGATGCAGCCGGGTTCAGTCTGTGCGCTCCTCACGTGGTCTAATCGAGGGCCAGGATCCACCCCGGCCCACCATGGCGAGGGGTCCTGGTCTCGCCCCAGAGACTGCAGGACCACAAATTACGGGTGCCAGCGCTGACGGAGTGCTGCACTGTCGGAGGGTCAGTACTGAGGGAGTGCTGCACTGTCAGAGGGTCAGTACTGAGGGAGTGCTGCACTGTCAGAGGGTCAGTACTGAGGGAGTGCTGCACTGTCGGAGGGTCAGTACTGAGGGAGTGCTGCACTGTCAGAGGGTCAGTACTGAGGGAGTGCTGCACTGTCAGAGGGTCAGTACTGAGGGAGTGCTGCACTGTCGGAGGGTCAGTACTGAGGGAGTGCTGCACTGTCAGAGGGTCAGTACTGAGGGAGTGCTGCACTGTCGGAGGGTCAGTACTGAGGGAGTGCTGCACTGTCGGAGGGTCAGTACTGAGGGAGTGCTGCACTGTCAGAGGGTCAGTACTGAGGGAGTGCTGCACTGTCGGAGGGTCAGTACTGAGGGAGTGCTGCACTGTCGGAGGGTCAGTACTGAGGGAGCGCTGCACTGTCGGAGGGTCAGTACTGAGGGAGTGCTGCACTGTCGGAGGGTCAGTACTGAGGGAGTGCTGCACTGTCGGAGGGTCAGTACTGAGGGAGTGCTGCACTGTCGGAGGGTCAGTACTGAGGGAGTGCTGCACTGTCGGAGGGTCAGTACTGAGGGAGTGCTGCACTGTCGGAGGGTCAGTACTGAGGGAGCGTTGCACTGTAGGAGGGTCAGTACTGAGGGAGTGCTGCACTGTAGGAGGGTCAGTGCTGAGGGAGTGCTGCACTGTCGGAGGGTCAGTACTGAGGGAGCGCTGCACTGTCGGAGGGTCAGTACTGAGGGAGTGCTGCACTGTCGGAGGGTCAGTACTGAGGGAGCGTTGCACTGTAGGAGGGTCAGTGCTGAGGGAGTGCTGCACTGTCGGAGGGTCAGTACTGAGGGAGCGTTGCATTGTTGGAGGCTCAGTGCTGAGGGAGCGCTGCACTGTCAGAGGGTCAGTACTGAGTGAGTGCTGCACTGTCGGAGGGTCAGTACTGAGGGAGTGCTGTACTGTCGGAGGGTCAGTACTGAGGGAGTGCTGCACTATCGGAGGGTCAGTACTGAGAGAGCGCTGCACTGTCAGAGGGTCAGTACTGAGGGAGTGCTGCACTGTCGGAGAGTCAATGCTGAGGGAGTGTTGCACTGTTGGAGGGTCAGTACTGAGGCACGCTGAAGTGGACAGAATAGCTCCCACGACCCTGACTGGAAAAGGATCTGAGCCCTGGGTCATCCCTGAACCCAAAACGCCGAAATAAATGTACTGAACAGCTACCACACCGCTGTTGGTGGGATCTTGCTGTGCGCAAATTGACTGCCGCGTTTCCTACGCTGTAACAGTGACTGCACTGCACGAAGAGAGGCGCCTCGTTGGCCGTAAGGAGCTTTGGGACGTCCTGAGGTCGTGCCAGGTTCTACAGAAATGCAGGCCGTTCTCCGATCGAACGCTTGCTTACCGAAACCCCACTTATACCTATTGCTCCCCCGTCCGCACCCTTGCTCAATCCAAAGGCCCGATCCGGGTGGTATTTTGTGAGGAGTGCAGGGGAAACCATGAAGGTTAATGTTACTGACATAGACGGCGAGCTGAGTGTTCTATTTATACTGAACTGGGGCAGCCAGAGACAATTGTTAATAAAAATGCAAGCTGACATATGTGAGACGTCACATCCAGATCTGTCTGTTCAGGTCTCGCGTGCCAGTGATTCAGAACAGGATGTTAGCCGTAGTGACAGGTCTCTCAACTTGAAAAAGAAACAGAGAGAGAGAGAGAGAGAGACAGAGAGTATCAGATTGCAGCACAAGTAGGAATAGAGAAAGCCTGTATCATCTACAAGATGCACTGCAGCAACTCACCACATTCAACAGCATCCCCCAAACCCACGACCGCTACCACCTAGAAGGACAAGGGCAGCAGACACATGGGGAACACCACCACCTGCAAGTTCCCCTCCGAGCCACTCTCCATCCTGACTTGGAAATATATCGGCTGTTCCTTCACTGTCGCTGGGCCAAAATCCTGGAACTCCCTCCCTAACAGCGCTGTGGGCGTACCTACCCCACAGGGACTGCAACGGCTCAAGAAGGGGGCTCACCCCCCACCTTCTCAAGGGGCAATTAGGGATGGGCAATAAATGTGGACCTGATGTATTTGCCACCTCCATGAATAGATAATAAAATAAAATACACAGCATCTACTCACTCCTCCTGTGTGGTCCCAACGCAACTTCACGACTGATATATTAGTTTCGTGAATTGTAGCCACTACAAGCAAGACATGTAGCAGGAAGAGCCTTGCACAGTAGGGGCCCAAAATATAAGATCATAAGAAACAGGAGCAGGAGGAGGCCATTCGGCCCCTCGAGCCTGCCCCGCCATTCAATAAGATCATGGCTGATCTGAGTGTGGCCTCAACTCCATTTTCCTCTCTGCTCCCCCACCCATAACCCTCGACTCCCTAGTCGATCAAAAATCTGTCTAAACTGTCCCACAGGGGGAATCTAGTACCCGGGGGGCACAGTTTCAAAATAAGGGTTAGACAGATTTTACCCCTTCTTAAATCCCTACACACACACACATACAAGGCATATAAAACACACAAAAACGTGGATTTTAAGGGTGGGATAAAACAGTTCAATAGCACCAATTCCGGCCTACAGGATATGATGGGTTGATTTTGATCGATGTTTTCCAAATCCCTTTCAGTTCTTTGTTGACTAGACAAGGTGGTCTTCCCAACACTTTCAGTATTTAGTTCACTGCTTGAGCACTTGCCTTTCAATGTCTCTGACAGTGTTTTTCCCCTTTGCCTCTTGACAGGGGTTTTCAGAGAGAGAGCAGGTTATAGAGATATGAGGAGAAAAAGCCAACTAGCTTTTATCGTGGATTCACTAGAAATTTCTACATACAGGAGAAAGAGGTTTTAGGTCTTGTTCCTTTCGGGCTAGGAGCTATTCAGCTGCACTGCCCTCACACCAAACTTGGTCACCTGGTCAGCAGCCAATTAAAACATTGTTGCCAGGCAGCTCCCTTGGTCCAGGACTCCTTTCCAGCACCATCCTGTCTTTCATGGCACACTCTGTTCCAGGACTGCAACATTGTATATAGACTGGAATCTAATCGAGGGGTTCGGGGTGGTTTATATATAGAATAACAGATACCCGGGAGTGAGTTACAGACTGGAATCTAATCGAGGGGTTCGGTGTGGTTTATATATAGAATAACCGATACCCGTGAGTGAGTTACAGACTGGAATCTAATCGAGCGGTTCGAGTGGTTTATATGTAGAATAACAGATACCCAGGAGTGAGTTACAAACTGGAATCTAATCGAGGGGTTCGGGGTGGCTTATATATAGAATAACAGATACCCGGGAGTGAGTTACAGACTGGAATCTAATCGAGGGGTTTGGGTGGTTTATATATAGAATAACAGATACCCGGGAGTGAGTTACAGACTGGAATCTAATCGAGGGGTTTGGGTGGTTTATATGTAGAATAACAGATACCCGGGAGTGAGTTACAGACTGGAATCTAATCGAGGGGTTCGGGTGGTTTATATGTAGAATAACAGATACCCGGGAGTGAGCTACAGACTGGAATCTAATCGAGCGGTTCGGGGTGGTTTATATATAGAATAACAGATACCCAGGAGTGAGTTACAGACTGGAATCTAATCGAGGGGTTCAGGGTGGTTTATATATAGAATAACAGATACCCAGGAGTGAGTTACAGACTGGAATCTAATCGAGGGGTTTGGGTGGTTTATATATAGAATAACAGATACCCGGGAGTGAGTTACAGACTGGAATCTAATCGAGGGGTTCGGGGTGGTTTATATATAGAATAACAGATACCCGGGAGTGAGTTACAGACTGGAATCTAACCGAGGGGTTCGGGGTGGTTTATATATAGAATAACAGATACCCGGGAGTGAGTTACAGACTGGAATCTAATCGAGGGGTTCGAGTGGTTCATATATAGAATAACAGATACCCGGGAGTGAGTTACAGATTGGAATCTAATCGAGGGGTTCGAGTGGTTCATATATAGAATAACAGATACCCGGGAGTGAGTTACAGATTGGAATCTAACCGAGGGGTTCAGGTGGTTTATATATAGAATAACAGATACCCGGGAGTGAGTTACAGACTGGAATCTAATCGAGGGGTTCGGGTGGTTTATATATAGAATAACAGATACCCGGGAGTGAGTTACAGACTGGAATCTAATCAAAGAGTTCGAATGTTTTATATATAGAATAACAGACACCTGGGAGTAAGTTACAGACTGGAACCTGATTGAAGGATTCAGTGGGAGTTTATATATAGAATAACAGACACCCAGGAGTGAGTTACAGACTGGAATCTAATCGAGGGGCTCGGGTGGCTTATATATAGAATAACAGATACCCGGGAGTGAGCTACAGACTGGAATCTAATCGAGGGGTTCGGGCGGTTTATATATGGAATAGCAGATACCTGGGAGTGAGTTACAGACTGGAATCTAATCGAGGGGTTCGGGCGGTTTATATATAGAATAACAGATACCCGGGAGTGAGTTACAGACTGGAATCTAATCGAGGGGTTCGAGTGATTTATATATAGAATAACAGATACCCGGGAGTGAGTTACAGACTGGAATCTAATCGAGGGGTTCGGTGGGGGTTTATATATAGAATAACAGATACTCGGGAGTGAGTTACAGACTGGAATCTAATCGAGGGGTTAAGATGGTTTATATATAGAATAACAGACACAGACACACTTGCGTACTCACATACTCATGCATGCACACACACGTTCACATAAACACACACACACACACTCTTACATGCACACATGCACTCAGACACACTCACACACAGACTTACACACACACACAGACTCACATAGACACACGTGCACTCTCACACACACTCATATACTCACACACACAACCCCCCCCACACACACACACACATATATAGACCCGCACAGTGACATTCACACACACAGATCCACACACACCCACACTCAGTGCACACACTCACACACGTTCACACACACTCACATACACGCATTCACACACTCACACACCCACACACCCACAACCGCCCCACACACACTTACGCACTCACACCCACACGCACTCACAAACACACATGCACACACTCACATACTCACACACACAACCCTCCACACTCCCTACACACACACACACACACACACACACCCACACGCACTCACACACACACATGCACACTCATGAACTCGAACACACACACACAGACATACACTGACTCTCACATCCACACACACAGACACACATGCATACACACTCAAGTACACACACACACGCTCACACACACACACTCACACACCCACACTCGCATACATGCACTTACACACACATGACCCTCACCGCACCCACACACATACACAGACATGCACACTCATGAACACACACACACACACACTGACATACACTGACTCACACATCCACACACACAGACACACATTCACACACACAGACACACATTCTCCCACACACACACAAACACACTCACACTTACGCTCTCTCAATATAAACATACAACAAATGACTGTTCATCATCGCTTCAATATTCAGGTACATTAAGCCATTACAAAGTGATTGAGACAGCCTGCGTACACTTCCAACACTGGCGCCCTGCCAAGTGATCCACCACCCAATGCTGATAACATTTTTAATCCGCTACACCGGCCGATTGCCCAGCCTGTGTGCGGCACAGCAAGAGAGAGGCTCGGGTTTGCAGGAGAGCGGCATCAGCGCGGTCCGACCGGAAGGTGCGGGAGAGGCAGCAGCCCATGCATGCCCGCACCCTGGTCGAATCAAGCCCTCAATGCCACAGCGTGCCCAGGACAGTTTGAAAAAAAGACCTGTTTTCACCGCAGGAGCTGAGAGTCTACCTAGGCTTCACTGGGCAGTGCCCACAATAGGTCTGCCCCCATTCTCAATCGCCAACATCGATGGGGCTATTTGACATGTCGGGCCCTTCGTTGCTGCAGGTCCTGCTTCACCCTCATCAGCTCCGATCGAGGGAAAACACTTACATCTCTACAGCCCCCCCACCACCGGGCAGGTCAGAAGATCTGAAAGTGCTTGGCACAGCCGCCGATTTGAGCACAGCAAGATCCCATCAACAGCAACATGACAATGGCCATGTTGGCTGAGAGATAAATATTGGCCCCGGAAACTGAGGAGAACTCAACCCGCCTCAATCACTCCTCTCTCTGTAATGGCCGTGGGATCTTTCTGCTTTGCCCACCTGACACAGCAGTGCTCCTTCAGGAATGCACTCCTGACAGTGCATTGCTCCCCTAACCACTGCCCGTCCAATGTTTTCTGGCATTTCCTCAGCACTACCCCTCCAACAGTGCGGCACTCCCTCAGTACCGACCCTCTGACAGTGCAGCACTCCCTCAGTACCGACCCTCCGACAGTGCAGCACTCCCTCAGTACTGACCCTCTGACCGTGCAGCACTCCCTCAATACTGACCCTCCGACAGTGCAGCACTCCCTCAGTACTGACCCTCCGACAGTGCAGCACTCCATCATACTGACCCTCCGACAGTGCAGCACTCCCTCAGTACTGACCCTCTGACTGTGCAGCACTCCCTCAGTACTGACCCTCCGACTGTGCAGCACTCCATCATACTGACCCTCCAACAGTGCAGCACTCCCTCAGTACTGACCCTCTGACAGTGCAGCACTCCCTCAGTACTGACCCTCCAACAGTGCAGCACTCCCTCAGTACTGACCCTCTGACAGTGCAGCACTCCCTCAGTACTGACCCTCCAACAGTGCAGCGCTCCCTCAGTACTGACCCTCCGACAGTGCAGCACTCCATCATACTGACCCTCCGACAGTGCAGCACTCCCTCAGTACTGACCCTCTGACTGTGCAGCACTCCCTCAGCACCGACCCTCCGACAGCGCGGCACTCCCTCAGCACCGACCCTCCAACAGCGTGGCACTCCCTCGGCACCGACCCTCCGACAGCGCGGCACTCCCTCAGCACCGACCCTCCGACAGCGCGGCACTCCCTCGGCACCGACCCTCCGACAGCGCGGCACTCCCTCAGCACCGACCCTCCGACAGCGCAGCACTCCCTCTGCACCGACCCTCCGACAGCGCGGCACTCCCTCGGCACCGACCCTCCGACAGCGCGGCACTCCCTCGGCACCGACCCTCCGACAGCGCGGCACTCCCTCGGCACCGACCCTCCGACAGCGCGGCACTCCCTCGGCACCGACCCTCCGACAGCGCGGCACTCCCTCGGGCACCGACCCTCGCGACTGTCGGCCTGGAGTTATGAGCTAAGCTCTGTGGAACGGAGCAGCAAGTGGGAAATGCAATGAAGGTTGGCCGCTATCTGTATCCAAGGTGGAAGGGGGCATTATAGGAAATGAAAGTGGATTTGAGGCAGCCTGCTGTCAGTTGCTAAACAATAAAACATCTGAACGAATGAGAAGAAATACATTTGGAGTATTGATATGGTGCAGCACGGCTGTCCCCTGGGGTTACTAATAGAATTTGCGGTACAGCAACTGTGAAATGGGATTTATATATTTTAACAGGTGATTTTGCCCAGCAATGCTGCAGAGCAATGTGTTTGTGTGTGAGTTAGAGAAATGCCCCGCTCAGCAGGCCAGATAGCACTCCGCAGGTTGACCGCACTGCCTTCGGCGTCGGCTGTTTTGGCAGTGATTTTTTTTTAAAACAATTGCCCCAGTTTGAAGCACGGCTGCAGGCCATTCGGCCCATCTGCCTCCCCCACCACCACCCCCACCCCCTCCCCTCGCCAGTTGGTGCCACCCCCCCAACTTTAAAGGCATCAAAGCCATTCACCTAGCCCACTCCCGCCGCGGGAGCAGGTCCCGCACCGTCAGCGTCGGATCGTCGGATTCGGGGAGGAATTCAGGAGGCCGTTTGGCCCCTCCCCTCGAGCCTGCTCCGCCGTTCCTCGCGATCGCGGCCTCACCTCCGCTTTCCTGTCCCGCCCACCCCACCCCCCCACCTTTAATCCCCCGGCTCCCCCTTGTCAATCAAAAACCCGTCCACCTCAGCCTTGAATATGTTCCTCCGCCGCTCTCTGCGGGGAGAGAGTTCCGCAGACTGACGGACCCTCTGAGAGAGGAAGTTCCTCCTCACGGAATCGGAGAACTGTTCCGGTGCAGGAGGAGGCCATTCGGCCCATCCTGTCTGCGCCGGCTCTCTCTCTGTGCGTTTTAACTCAGCGCCGATCCCCTCCCGTACCCCTTGCACATTGTTTCTACTTAAATAATTCTCCGATTCCCTCTTGAACGCCTCAATCGAACCTGCCCCCACCACACGTCCAGGCAGCGCGTTCCAGACCCTAACCCCTCGCAGTGAGAGAAAGTTTGTCCTCTCCTTGTGTCTGCTTCTTTTGCAAAACACTTTATAAATCTGTGCCCTCTGGTTCTCGATCCGTTTACGATCGGGCACAGTTTCTTCCCTATCCGCTCTGTCCAGAACCCCCCTCACGATTTTGGAAACTTCTATCAAGTCCCCCCTTCTCAGCCTCCTCCTCTCCGAGGAAAACAGTCCCAACTTCTCCAATCTTTCCTCCAACATCCCCCCCCACCACCCCCCACCCCCCGGGAACCATCCTCGCAAACCCCTTCTCGCCCCGGCCGTTAAAAGGGAGACGCCCTTTGCTTTTAAATGGCGCTCCCTTAGTGTTTAACCTCCCGCAGTTCGGAGACAATGCCTCGAGATGTCCACCCCGCTGAACCCCCCACCGCTCACCATTCTCCCCGCTCCCTGGGTAAAAGGGGTTTCTCCTGAGTTCCCGACGGGGGATGTCCCCATGACCCTCTCCCATGGTTGACGCCCCTCGTTCAATTGGTACCACCTTTGGATCGCGTGGATCCCTGTCGCACGCTCGCGAGTGGCGGCCAAGTTGGTACCATTGGTAGAGTCGACCAGCAGACGCTTCTCAGGCAGAGACTTTAAAGTTTAGTTACAAAGGTACAATGCAGTAACTACACATGCGCTTTCACTCCAAACCCTACCTCCACACGACTGGCTACCAACCACAGAGGCAGCCCGCGCCACTCTCCTATTGGTTACTAAGATCGATCACGTGACCTTCCCCTTATTAGCATTCTTCTTAAAGGTATATTACACGTTGGATCAAACCCTAGTTACCACGTCCCTCCGGGAAAACAAAAGCCCGGTGAATACAGCCATTATCACAGCGCTGGCTGTGTGGGAGCTTGCTGTGCGCCAATTGGCCGCTGTGGTTTCTACGTGGCTCTGGTGACAATGCTTCAGGAGTTGGGTGTCGTGTGGGGGTGGGGGTGCGGTTTTAGGGTTGGGCGAGGACGTGCCTAGGCGCTGTAGAAATGTAAAACTTTCCTCACCCCACCCCCACCCCTTCCCCCCACGCCCGGCAAGGGGGTGACCTCGTGGCTCGCTGCAGGCGGGAGCTCGTCGGGTGTAGGGGTCTCCGCCAACGACGGGTCTAGGAGGGAGGGGCCGGCTGACGGTGGGCACCTTCGCACCCCCGCTCACGAAAGCCCCCCACCCCCCCCCGGGGTTGTGGGGGGTGGTCTCAGTCATGGCGACGGGCGGCACCTGGACCTGAGAGGGGTGCGCTGGGGAGGGGGTATGGGCTGGGGTGGGGTGGGGGTGGTGTTAGGCGGCGATCGAAATGGCTTACGTCGCCCTCTCCGTCGGGGAGAGAGCGCCGAGGGAAGTCCCGAGGCTGGGCGGCCGGATCGAACGGCACTTGGGAGAGAGGGCGAGGGCCGGCTGGGCCTGTGGTGGGCCCACATCTGATTGACGCTTGTGGTCTCGCGCCTTGACAGGCCCCTTGGGCATCGTCATGGTGACACGCGGGCAGTCTCATCGCTGGCCTTTTGTCAATGGCTCACACTGAAACTCGGAACAAATCTGGCCTGACATCCCCCATTGTTTAAAAAAGAACACTTTCCCTTCCCTTCCCCTCCGGTGAAGGGTTTCTCGTTATGTAACAGGAAATGTCCTAGATTTGTCTTTAAATTCCTTTATCACCAGATTAAACCAATAACTACATGGACAGTGATTCCAAGTGCACAGAGACAGCTAATGGATGCACATTGCTTGCATTTATATAACTCCTTTAGCAATGTGCAGACATCCAAAGGCACTCCGCGGAGTAAATATCAGACACAATTCAACCCCGATCCACATCAGGAGCTACTGAGGGACGGGTGACCAAAAGCTCGGTCAAAGAGGTCGGTTTTAAGGAGCGTCTCAAAGGAGGAGAGAGGGAGAGGCAGAGAGAGAGGCGGAGAGGGTTAGGGAGCGAATTCCAGAGGTCAGGGCCCCCCTCCCAGGCATCTGGAGGCCCGGCCGCCCAATGGTGGAGCGATTAGAATTCAAGGGAGTAGGGGGGTGGCTCAAGAGGCCAGAATCGGAGGGTCTTGGGCTGACGGAGGCGACAGAGATAGCGAGGGAGGGAGGGAGGAGCGGGATTTGAAAACGAGGATGAGAAATTTAAAACTGAGGCGTTGCCAAGCCAGGAACCAATGGAGGTTAGTGAGGATGGCAAGGGGAGGTGGGGCAGTGGGGAGTGTTGTAGCGGGGGTGATGGGTGAGTGAGACTGGGTGTAAAAAGAGCCAGAAACTGCACAAGAAATAGAGTCTGCTCCAGACCCTCCTCTTTGTTCATCTCTTATCAGCAACACTGTTCATGTTTGTTCGTGTCAATTAGACTGTCAAGGCCAAGAGAGACAGTTGATGAGTAGTAATTGTCTTTGAGCATGTATAAATAGGCCATGCTGGCACTGGTGGGGGAGGAGGGCTGTGAGACTGAACAAGTCAATAAACTCTCTCAATACAGGAAAAGCTCCGCGTCTCGGTTTCTGCTTCACCAGCCGGGGTTGGGTCCGATGGACGCTCTCTCTGTTCAGCCTTTCTTCCCCACTGCCCTCGATTTGGGAAGGAGTTGGGAAATTGGTTCCACAGGTGGGTGGGTGGGGTGGGGAGGGGGGAGAGAGGCCATTGTCAACTGGCTATTCTTCCAACTGAGTCTTCATGGGGGGACAAACCTCGCTCCTGTCTAACTCCAATTGGTGGGCAGAACAGCAGGCAGACCTCCGGCCTTCCCCTATGTCAGAAGGAAAAGCTGTTGCTCCTCCTATTGCACCCCTCACAGCCTCGAGGCGCCCGAAGGTGCTACGCAGCCAATGGAGTAACTTTAGGAGTGAGGCCACTGCTGTGATGTAAAGAGGCACAGCAGCCAATTGGCACACAGCAATCTCTTTACCTCCTTTCTCGATCGGCCAGGGAGCAGACAGGAAAGTGGGGCTGCGGCCGCAATCAGGGCCCCATCGAAAGGCGGACCAGGCTCGAAGGGCCGAATGGCCTACTCCTGCTCCTCCTACGCTCCGAATTTAAAGTGTTTTCGGACGGGCGATTGCGGACGACGCGCGGGGGGCGGTACTTTAGCACCTTGTCGGGAGCTGACCGCCGCCCGCCATCGGGGCCAGGCCGCCATTTCTCACTGGCGGGCCAGTTAGGGACCCGCCCAGCCTGCTGCAGCGCTGCCCGTCTGGGTGGTTCGGTGGAGGGGGGGGAGAAGTGCGAGGGCAAACTCCGCGCGCACGCAGGACTGCGGCCTTGCCAACCTCCCCGAGGCACGGCGCTGCCTCAGGGAGACGAAGAGCTCTCAGGAAAACAAACCGAGGTGCATGAAAGCTGACGAAACACGTCCCCTCCCTGTGACTCTGCCTCGCGAGCAGGGACACGTTATGAGTTGCATCTTAAAGAATGTTTTATATTTAATTTTATTTGCCGTCGGAAACCCGCGCGGGCCCGCCGACCGAAATGTGGCGCGACTGCTCACTGACGTCGGGACGCCCGCCGTTTTAAGCCTTTGAAATCTTCACCCAGGCTGACACAGACGCCCTCGCTTTGGTAAACTCCACCAGCCGCCACCTGCCCCTGACCCCCCTGCTCACCCACCCCCCCACAACCCCCAATCCGGCCAACTCCCACCGTTGGACGAACTCTCGTCAACAGCGGGGTGGGCCAGGGGAGACCGGGGGCTGCGTTTCCCACCACCTCCCCAACCCACCCCCCACCCCCCTGCACCCCCCTCCCTCACACGCCCCCCCTCATGCTATTCCCACCGGCAAAACGGGGAGAGGGTAAAATTAAGGCCTTGGAAGCCCTTAAGAGTTGGTAGGGGGATTAAGGCCGCAGGAGGAGCCTAGGCCCCTAGGCCTAGTGCTGAGGGCCGTGTGAAGGACATAGAACCATAGAACCATGGAAAAGTTACAGCACAGAAGGAGGCCATTCGGCCCATCTTGTCCATGCTGGCTCCAGGACACCCAGGTGCCCTTTCTAATCCCACCTCCCCGGCCCACAGCCCTACGGCTTACAGCCCTCGAGGTGCAGATCCAGGTACTTTTTCAAAGGGTTTAGAGTTTCTGCCTCGACCACCAACGCGGGCAGCGAGTTCCTCTCGGGTTAAGAAGCTGGAGCAGGGCACAGGGAAGCATGGGTATTAAATGTCTGCAGGAGAAACGGGGGCTGAGGGGGGCAAGGGGGCGGGAGGGTGGGGGAAACCTCACGGATTTGTGGTGCCTGGGCGGAGTGAGCTAGAAATGAGGCGGGGTGGGCATGAATTCCAATATAACAAGAGCAGCTTTGCCTTTACACAGTGGCTTCAACATCAGAAAACACCCCATGAGGGACTTTACCGGAGCGCTATCCAACAAAACCTCACCCTGAGCCGCCCTGAGGAGACATTTAGGGACAGGTGACGCGTTAGCTCGGTCGGAGAGGTCGGTTTTAGGGAGCGTCTTAAAGGAGGAGAGAGAGAGAGAGAGAGAGGCGGAGAGGTTTAGGGAGGGAATTCCAGAGCTGAGGGCCCAGGAGAGAGAGAGAGATAGAGAGAGGCGGAGAGGTTTAGGGAGGGAATTCCAGAGCTGAGGGCCCAGGAGAGAGAGAGAGATAGAGAGAGGCGGAGAGGTTTAGGGAGGGAATTCCAGAGCTGAGGGCCCAGGAGAGAGAGAGAGATAGAGAGAGGCGGAGAGGTTTAGGGAGGGAATTCCAGAGCTGAGGGCCCAGGAGAGAGAGAGAGATAGAGAGAGGCGGAGAGGTTTAGGGAGGGAATTCCAGAGCTCAGGAGAGAGAGAGAGATAGAGAGAGGCGGAGAGGTTTAGGGAGGGAATTCCAGAGCTGAGGGCCCAGGAGAGAGAGAGAGATAGAGAGAGGCGGAGAGGTTTAGGGAGGGAATTGCAGAGCTGAGGGCCCAGGAGAGAGAGAGAGAGAGATAGAGAGAGGCGGAGAGGTTTAGGGAGGGAATTCCAGAGCTGAGGGCCCAGGAGAGAGAGAGAGATAGAGAGAGGCGGAGAGGTTTAGGGAGGGAATTCCAGAGCTGAGGGCCCAGGAGAGAGAGATAGAGAGAGGCGGAGAGGTTTAGGGAGGGAATTCCAGAGCTGAGGGCCCAGGAGAGAGAGAGAGATAGAGAGAGGCGGAGAGGTTTAGGGAGGTAATTCCAGAGCTGAGGGCCCAGGAGAGAGAGAGAGATAGAGAGAGAGAGGGGGAGAGGTTTAGGGAGCGAATTCCCGAGCTTAGGGACCCCCAGGCAGCTTAAGGCACGGCCGCCAATGGTGGAGCGATTAAAATGGTGGGTTGGGGGTGGGGGGGGTGCTCAAGAGGCCGGAATTGGAGGAGCCCAGAGATCTCGGAGGTCCGTAGGAGAGGGAGGTATTACGGAGATGGTGGAGTGGGGGCGGGGGGGTGGTTGGGCCGTGAGGGTGTGAGGAGGAGGAGGAGTGGGTTAGAACATCATTGTTCAAACTCTGGGCACTTAGCGGCTTGGCAATTGAGCAGTTAATAGCTTGCGCTTCTCAGAAACATCAGCCCCTGCGTTTTGGTGCAAATACTTTCTGAAAATGAAAGGTTTGTAAGAGGCAGTTAGACAAAGCCGGTAGAAGACAAGTAACTGACAGTTCCATCACATTGTGTGGTCGACAGTTACAGACGATGGAAATCGGAGAGACGTGGCATTCTATAATTGCTCCAATTTTGTGTCGCCGTCTCTGGAAGCCCATCTCTGTGCAGCACCCTCTCTGCATTTAGTCGGGGGTGGGAGGGGGGTGACTAGCTGAGTCCCCCAAGGATTCACTGCGTGACGGGGAATTCTGGTTCAGAGGGATTGTAGCCAGCGGAGGCTGAGAGAGAGGGAGACGGCGGGGGGAGGAGAACAAGGTATTAACCTCAGCAATAATAACAACAGCTGGCATTTATCTAGCGCCTTTCGAGTAGGAAACCATCCCAAGGCGCTTCACGGGAGCATCATTGCGGTATCCGATTGTTCAGTCGTTTGGTGTTTGGTCGTGTGCGCCTGATGACTCTTGTCTGCTCTGTGTGCTGTTAGTCAAGCCTGGACGTGGTTACAGGGAGAGAGGGAAATGAAACTGAAAGCAAGCGGTAAGCTTGAGGTCAGACATTTAATTAAAAAAAAAACCACGATAAGTAAAGCTTCCGTTTCGGCATGGAAACCGGTGTGTCATCTATGTATATCTCCGAGACACAAAACTCAGCAATTATCAAATAAAATTTGACCCTGCGGTAATCTGAGCGGTAATACGCCTTTAAGGGAATGTGAGGAGATTGACCGCGTGATTGCAAGACCCAATAGCTGTGTAGCGCGGGCTACCAGGTTAATATTAGTGTAGGGTAGAAGAAGCAGGCATCATGTTAGTACTCGATTGTTTGTGTGGATAAATAGTAGGTACTTCATTTCATATTGGCCTCTGCGTCTGCCGCATGTTGTAATCGACTGGCCTGCCGACAGGTTAAACACGCAACGAGCAAAGTTGACCCATAGTCAAAACGTAACACAAAGGAGATATTGGGTCAGGTGACCAGAAGCTGGGTCCATGTGTGCTTTCAGCTCCAACTCTATCTCTGCACTGATTTCTGAGGTGGCCCGCGCTACTCTCCTGTTGGTTACTACAGATCGCGGGATCTTCCTGAACAAGTATTATTCTTTTTTTATTATTATTATTATTATTCGTTCACGGGATGTGGGCGGCGCTGGCCGGGCCGGCATTTCTTGCCCCGTCCCGAATCGCCGCCGTCCTTCTTAAAGGTACATTACACGCAAGCCGAAACCGTAACCACGGCCACGAGGTCACCAGCCCTCCCGAGACTTGCCGGGGGGTGGGCCTCCAGGGATCGGCGTCCATTTGCCGGCGGCCAAGGATAGCCTTCCAGGAGGTCTCAAACCGCGACGTCGGCGGCGAAGCGACCGTCCGCTCGGAGTGGTCTTTGGCAAGGCAGAGCTGGTTCCCTTTTTTTTGTTCACGCCCGCCTGCGTCCATTTGACCTACGCCGCCTCGCGACGCAGGGAGCAGATGTTGGGCCGGGGGCGCCCGTGTGGGGGCCAGCGCGCTCTCCGGACGCTCCGGCCCTCAGGCCGGGCCACCGATCGGAACACGGAAGGTACAACCACCGGCTTCCCATGACGTCACTTCTGTCCACGCCTCCCGAAATCACAGAATCACGGGACTGTTCCGGTGCAGAAGGAGGCCATTCGGCCCATCCTGTCTGCACCATCTCTCTCTGTGCGTTTTAACTCGGCGCCGATCTCCTGCCTTTTCCCCGTAACCTTTGCACTTTGTTTCTCTTTAAATAATCATCCGATTCCCTCCTGAGTGTCTCAATCGACCCTGCCCCCACCACACTCCCAGGCAGCGCGTTCCAAACCCCAACCACTCGCTGTGTGAGAAAGTTTATCCTCACCTCGCGTTTGCTTCTTTTGCAAAACAC
This sequence comes from Cetorhinus maximus, assembly GCF_964194155.1. Taxonomy (NCBI): domain Eukaryota; kingdom Metazoa; phylum Chordata; class Chondrichthyes; order Lamniformes; family Cetorhinidae; genus Cetorhinus; species Cetorhinus maximus. The sequence goes on from NC_135909.1 coordinate 5,510,857, forward strand.
TTTATAAATCCGTGCCCTCTGGTTCTCGGTCTGTTTACAAGCGGGAGCAGTTTCTCCCTATCCGCTCTGTCCAGACCCCCTCATGATTGTGAAAACTTCCACCAAGTCCCCCTCTCAGCTTCCTCCTCTCCAAGGAAAACAGTCCCAACTTCTCCAATCTTTCCTCATAACTGAAGTGTCTCATCCCTGGAACCATCCTCGTAAACCTCTTCTGCTCTCTCTCCAATGTGTTCACATCCTTCCTATAGTGTGGTGCCCAAAACTGTACACAATACTCCAGCTGAGGCCCAACCAGCGCCTTATATAAGTTCATCATACCCGCCCTGCTCTTGTACTCTATGCCCCTATTAATGAAGCCTAGAATACTGTGTGCTTTAGAAACAGCTCTCTCTACCTGTCCTGCCACCTTTCATGACTTATGTACATATACACCCAGGTCTCTCTGTTTCTGCGCATCCTTTAGAATAGTATCCTTTATTTTATACCGTCTCTCCATGTTCTTTGTACTAAAGTGCATCACCTCACACTTCTCCGCATTGAACTTCATCTGCCACCTATCTGCCCACCCCACCAATGTGCCAATGTCCCTTTGAAATATGCCCAGCCAGGAGCTGGCCACCCTATCCCTGTATCCTCCTCCCAGACAGTGGCATCGTGGTATTATCGCTGGACTAATATCCCAGGGGGCTCTGGGGACCGGGGTTCAGATTCCACCACGGGGCCGATGATGAAATTTAAATCCGACAAAAATCTGGAATTTAAAAGTCTGATGGTGACCACGAAACCCTTGTCCATTGTCGTAAAAACCCCATCTGGTTCACTGATGTCCCCTTGAGGGGAAGGAAATCTGCCCTCCTTACCCGGTCTGGGCCTACACGTGACTCCAGACCCCACGGCGAATGTGGTTGCCTCTTAAATGCCCCCCTCTGAACAAGGGGCAATTAGGGGTGGGCAATAAATGTTGGCCATGAACGAAGATATAAAAAGAAAACTCT
>NC_135909.1:5521851-5599351 GCF_964194155.1 Cetorhinus maximus
GGGAGTGCTGCACTGTCAGAGAGTCAGTACTGAGGGAGTGCTGCACTGTCGGAGGGTCACTACTGAGGGAGTGCTGCACTGTCGGAGGGACAGTACTGAGGGAGCGCTGCACTGTCGGAGGGTCAGAACTGAGGGAGTGCTGCACTGTCAGAGGGTCAGTACTGAGGGAGCACTGCACTGTCGGAGGGTCAGTACTGAGGGAGTGCTGCACTGTCCGAGGGTCAGTACTGAGGGAGTGCTGCATTGTCGGAGGGTCAGTACTGAGGGAGTGTTGCACTGTCGGAGGGTCAGTACTGAGGGAGTGCTGCACTGTCAGAGGGTCAGTACTGAGGGAGTGCTGCACTGTCGGAGGGTCAGAACTGAGGGAGTGCTGCACTGTCAGAGGGTCAGTACTGAGGGAGCACTGCACTGTCGGAGGGTCAGTACTGAGGGAGTGCTGCACTGTCCGAGGGTCAGTACTGAGGGAGTGCTGCATTGTCGGAGGGTCAGTACTGAGGGAGTGTTGCACTGTCGGAGGGTCAGTACTGAGGGAGTGCTGCACTGTCAGAGGGTCAGTACTGAGGGAGTGCTGCACTGTCGGAGGGTCAGTACTGAGGGAGTGTTGCACTGTCGGAGGGTCAGTACTGAGGGAGTGCTGCACTGTCGGAGGGTCAGTACTGAGGGAGTGCTGCACTGTCAGAGGGTCAGTACTGAGGGAGTGCTGCACTGTCGGAGGGTCAGTACTGAGGGAGTGTTGCACTGTCGGAGGGTCAGTACTGAGGGAGTGCTGCACTGTCAGAGGTGCCGTCTTTTGGGATAGACGTTAAGCTGAGACGCTGTCTGCCCTCTCGAGTGAAGTCTACATATATTCATGTATCAGAAGCCCACACAGGATTCCAGACTGCGCACAGCACCATCGCGCCCTGTTACAGATGGAGAACTATGTGAGAATATAGGGAAAGGAAGTCAGTCACTGAAGCTGAGCCTGGAACCTTCCAATCTCCAGCTGAGCCCAATCTTTCTCATCCTGTGTTTCATTGCTGGCTGTTAGAATATGTGTCTTTTATTGCACCTTTCACAACCTCACCAGCGCTTTCCAGCCAGTTAAATACTCTTTCAAAGCGCTGAAGTCACTGTTGTAATGTAGGGAATGCAGCAGCCAATTAGCGCACAGCAAGATCCCACAAACAGCAAAGACCCAGATCATCTGTTGTGTTTTTTTTTAGCGATGTTGGGTAAGGAATGAATATTCGCCCCAGGGCAACCGGGAAAGGACTCCCCTCCCCTCCCCTCTCCTCCCCCCCACCCCACCCCCGCTCCTCTTCCAATCGTGGCCGTGGGATCTTCCACGTCCGCCCGGGCGGGATCTCTCAGGGGGAATTGGCCCCGCCCTTTCTCAGCCCACGCGGAGAGCAAAGGTCTCTTCAGCTGAGGGTCGGGGGGGGGTTGGTCTTCCTCGTTTCACGGCCTTGGACCCTTTCCCCAGCTATCACATCGCCCACCGTGTGAGGGGATCAAAACCGGAGGCTAGTGCAGTATACCTGGGGTCCTAGTGGTGCAAGGACAAGATGGCGTGCGTCCCTTTAAGAACATAAGATAAGAAAGAGGAGCAGGAGTGAGGCCACTCGGCCCCTCGAGCCTGCACCGCCATCCAACAAGACCATGGCTGATCTTTGACCTCAACTCCACTTTCCCGCCCTATCCTCCGAATCCCTCAGTGCCCAAAAAAATCTGTCAATCTCGGTCTTGAACATCCTCAATGACTGAGCTCCCCCCAGCCCTCTGGGGTGGAGGGGACTCCAAAGATTCACCAACCCTCTGAGTGAAGAAAATCCTCCTCATCTCGGTCCCAAAATGGCCGTCGCCCTTACCCTGAGACTGTGCCCCCCCACCGTGTTCTAGACTCTTCCAAACCGGGGGGGCAGGAGGGTCATCCCCTCAGTTCTACCCCGTCACACCCTCTCAGAATTCTTGACGTTTCGATGAGATCAACCCTTCGTCTTCGAAACTCCGGGTTCCACTCGCCCTCTCCCAGCGGGACAACACCCTCTCACCCCTTACGGTCGGGATCTTGCATTGCTGTCGGGCTGCCAGTCTCCGCGTTGGCCTGTTGGCGCCGGTTGGGGGGCGGGCGGGCGGCACCCTTGTCCCTGAGCCCGATAGGTTGTGAGTTTGACTCCCGGTGTGGGGAGAGCGGCCGGGGGGGGGTGGGGTCGGGGGAAGGTTGGGGGTTTGTGGTGGGTGGGCGGGGAATGGTGGGGAGGGCGGGAGACAATTAAGAGCCAAAATGAAAAGGGTTGATTCGCGTCTGGCGGGAGGGCGAGGTTGAAGTCTTTCCCCGTGACCTTCCCCACCCCCAAACCGGGTGCCAACCCGCCCGATTCCAGCTCTAACAGGGGCAGGAGGGTGGGTGGGAGATCTCGGTGGGGGAGCAGTTGCCTTCTCGAGGGCATTTAGGGATGGGCAGTAAATACTGGCCTGGCCAGCGATGCCCGCCTCGCAGGGGACTAAGCCAATGAAGCCAGTGGATTCCGCACATTCACCAAACGAGTGGTGAGACTGAGCCCATTATCTAGCTCCTTGTTGTATTCACCCATGAGATGTGGGCGTCGCTGGCCAGGCCAATGTTTATTGCCCATCCCTATTTGCCCCTTGAGGAGGTGTCATCTCTAATGCTTAAGTTTTCCAATTGGTTCCTTCGTTCTGTTGCTCGTTGGCGTTCACTAGACTGAGGAGGATGGGGTGGAGAGGTCAGAATAAGGAGCATAAGGACTGGCATGGACCAGTTGGGCTGAGTGGACACGTATAGTAATTTCTGAATGTAATTCTAAGTCATCTTAAATCCGTGTCCCCTATCCCTGGACCGCCCCCCACCCCCTCAGTCACTGCCGTCCATTCCTATCTACTCTGCCCCTTTCTAACTTCAACCAAATGGGCCTGTCACCTCTTCCATTCCAATGACACCAGTCCCATCCTTGCACCCCGGACAGCATCCCAGTCTGCTGTACCCCTCCGCTACTGCCTCAACACCCTCCACCTGGATTGGGAGTGCGAGGCTGCCCTCCAGCTCTCTCCTCCCTGAGTCAGGAGGCGCTTGGCTCTCAAATCCCACTCCAGCCGATTTTCAACTCAAAGGCCGAGTCGTGTCGCTCCGGCTTTCACAGCCCTGGCAGCGACTACTAGAATCGAAAAGGCACGGAAGGGCTGCGAAAGCTTGGCAGACAATGTCCCTCCCCACCCCCCCCGCCCATCGTCAGGCTGCCTGGGAGAGGCCCAAAGACAAAGAAAGGGGCCAAGAATCGAAATACTTCCCACCCCCACCCCCGCCACCATTTCTGGTAGACTAAATCCCGAGTGTTGATGGTTTAATTTAGTTCCTTCTCTCTCTCCCTCTATCTCTCTCTCTCTCTCTCTCTCCCTCTATCTCTCCCTCTCTCTCTCTCTCTCTCCCTCTATCTCTCCCTCTCTCTCTCTCTCTCTCCCTCTATCTCTCTCTCTCTCTCTCTCCCTCTATCTATCTCTCTCTCTCTCTCCCTCTATCTCTCTCTCCCTCTATCTCTCTCTCTCTCTCTCTCTCCCTCTATCTCTCTCTCTCTCTCTCTCTCCTCTCTCTCTCTCCCTCTATCTCTCTCTCTCTCTCTCCCTCTATCTATCTCTCTCTCTCTCTCCCTCTATCTCTCCCTCTCTCTCTCTCTCCTCTATCTCTCTCTCTCTCTCCCTCTATCTCTCTCTCTTCTCTCTCTCCCTCCATCTCTCTCTCTCCCTCTCTCTCCCTCTCTTTCTCTATCTCTCCCTCTCTCTCTCTCCCTCTATCTCTCTCTCTCTCTCTCCCTCTATCTCTCTCTCTCTCTCCCTCTCTCTCTCTCTCTCCCTCTCTCTCTCTCTATCCCTCTATCTCTCTCTCTCTCTCTCCCTCTATCTCTCTCTCTCTCTCCCTCTATCTCTCTTTCTCTCCCTCTATCTCTCTCTCTCTCTCTCCCTCTCTCTCTCTCTCCCTCTCTCTCTCTATCCCTCTATCTCTCTCTTTCTCTCTCTCCCTCTATCTCTCTCTCTCCCTCTATCTCTCTCTCTCTCCCTCTATCTCCCCCTCTCTCTCTCTCTCTATCCCTCTATCTCTCTCTCTCTCTCTATCCCTCTATCTCTCTCTCTCTCTCTCTCCCTCTATCTCTCTCTCTCTCTCTCCCTCTATCTCCCTCTCTCTCTCTCTCTCTCTACCCCTCTATCTCTCTCTCTCTCTCTCTCCCTCTATCTCTCTCTCTCTCTCTCTCTCCCTCTATCTCTCTCTCTCTCTCTCCCTCTATCTCTCTCTCTCTCTCTCTCTATCTCCCTCTCTCTATCTCTCTCTCTCTGTTAGGCCATACGATAGACCCTGTTTAACACCAACGGTTCGTGACGAGGCAGCTTCAGCAGCGCGACAGCGTAGCCTTGGCCTTCAGGGGTCACCTTACACGTGGTGCTCTCGGTCCGCTGTCTTTCTCGATTCATGGGGCTTCCAGGGCCCCACCCCCACACTCCACCCCCTTTTCGCTCTCCGCCAGGCGCAAGGGGTCCCAGGTAGGGGGTATCGGGGTCACCCCCACCTTCACCTGGGGCAAACCAGGCCTCGAGCTGCGTTCGGCCTGCTTTTTATTTTATTCATTCACAGGGATGTGGGCGTCGCTGGCTGGGCCCAGCTTTTATTGCCCATCCCTAATTGCCCCCTTGAGAAGGTGGGGGGTGAGCCGCCTTTCTTGAGCCGCTGCAGTCCCTGTGGTGTAGGTACACCCACCGTGCTGTTAGGGAGACACCCAAGAAGCTCGACACCATCCAGGACAAAGCAGCCCCGCTTGATTGGCACCCCATCCACAAACATTCACTCCCTCTACCACTGACGCACAGTAGCAGCAGTGTGTGTACCATCTACAAGATGCACTGCAGCAACTCACCAAGGCTCCTTCGACAGCACCTTCCAAACCCACGACCGCTACCACCTAGAAGGACAAGGGCACCAGACACATGGGGACACCACCACCTGCAAGTTCCCCTCCGAGCCACTCACCATCCTGACTTGGAAATATATCGGCCGTTCCTTCACTGTCGCTGGGTCACAATCCTGGGACTCCTTCCCTAACAGCACGGTGGGTGTACCTACACCACAGGGGACTGCAGCGGCTCAAGAAGGCAGCTCACCCCCACCTTCTCAAGGGGGCAATTAGGGATGGGCAATAAATGCTGGGCCCAGCCAGCGACGCCAGCATCCCATGAAAAAATTTTTAAAGAGATAGTCAAGCAGTCTTGAGGGGCAGAATGGCCTCCTCCCACTTCCACTGTTACTGCGCAACCCTGAAGGGTTGGTAAGTCTCGGGCAGGAAGCACTTGGTTATCACAGACCCGGGGCAACCTGGATAGCCCTGTCCACTCGCTCAGTAGGGGTTGGTAATTGGAGGAGGGGGGGAGAGCGCTAGTCTGTCCACTCACCTCCCAACTACGGTCTAACGTCGCGGAAGACAAACAAATTCAATTTGCGATTTATTCTAATTGAATCTGCCGTCTCCAAATGATCCTGTGTTTATCACACCGCCCGGGGCTTTGGCTGATCCGGAGCTCCTCCACTCGACAACTGCACTGAATAATCACAGGCCTGATTTAAATTTCACCTGCACTCTGCTCAACGCAAGAGATGGGGAGCTGCTCCCCCATGGAGCTTAGTATAGATCCACATCCCTCCCTGGCCTTGTACTGCCCCTCCCTATCTCCGTAACCTCTTCCAGCCCCTACACCCCCTCCTATCTCCGTAACCTCTTCCAGCCCCTACACCCCCTCCATATCTCTGTAACCTCCTCCAGCCCCTACACCCCCTCCCTATCTCCGTAACCTCTTCCAGCCCCTACAACTCTCCCTATCTCTGTAACCTCCTCCAGCCCCTACAAACCTCCCTATCTCTGTAACCTCCTCCAGCCCCTACACCCCTCCCTATCTCTGTAACCTCCTCCAGCCCCTACAACCCTCCCTATCTCTGTAACCTCCTCCAGCCCCTACATCCCTCCCTATCTCTGTAACCTCCTCCAGCCCCTACACCCCCTCCCTATCTCTGTAACCTCCTCCAGCCCCTACAACCCTCCCTATCTCTGTAACCTCCTCCAGTCCCTACAACTCTCCCTATCTCTGTAACCTCCTCCAGCCCCTACAACACTCCCTATCTCTGTAACCTCCTCCAGCCCCTACATCCCTCCCTATCTCTGTAACCTCCTCCAGTCCCTACAACTCTCCCTATCTCTGTAACCTCCTCCAGCCCCTACAAACCTCCCTATCTCTGTAACCTCCTCCAGCCCCTACACCCCTCCCTATCTCTGTAACCTCCTCCAGCCCCTAAGATCTCTGCGCCCCCCAAATAGCGGACTCTAGCACACACCCAATTTCCATCACTCCCTGACTGGCGGCCGTGCCTTCAACTGCCCTGGTCCTGAGGCCTGGAATTCCCTCCCTAAATCTCTCCACCTCTCTCTCTCTCTCTTTCTCTCTTTTTTTTTCTGTCTCTCTCCCTCCCTCCTTAAGACGCTCCTTAAATCCAACCTCTTCGGCCACTCTGTATCTACACCATCCCCTGGCACTACTGTCCTCTGAACAGTGAAATACTCGTCTCCCATTCACCTCTGAAGGCTTCGCTTATGTGCCCAGTGCCCCTGGTTTGGCTGGGAGCGCCGTCGCGTTGGCGTAGGGTGGCAGCTGCCCTGGTCTGGGGGTGTGCGTCGACATCATTGGGCTCATTAAAAATCACCATTATCGGCGAGTTTTGGTCTTGTGCCAAGCTCTTTGGCTGCCTGTGCCTCGCTCAGGAGTGGCACAGAGCCAGCTCTACCTGCTTCCAAGTCACTTTCAGGGACACAAGCTGTCTCGTTCCTGGCATCACGACAGGTGACAGCTTCACTAAGACTTCATTGGCCCTACGCGTTGGCTCTGGGGCGCCTGAGAGTTGTGAAAGGTGTCGTCGAGATGCTTGTTCTGTGATGGTGCCCGGCACAGCTGTGACTTATCAGGCCTGGGCGGGCTATCCTACATTAATTATATTATCTTCTCTGTACTGATCCTGGTCTCGCCCACAAGTGTAAACATCTCCACGTCTACCCATATTGAAACGTTTCATCACCTCTCACAGCTAGGCCTCATCCGGAGCACTGCGTCCAGTTCCGGGCGCCATACTTGAGGAAGGATGTGAAGGCGTTGGACAGAGTACAGAGGAGATTCACAGGAATGATTCCCGGGATGAAGAACTGTAGCTATGAGGAGAGATTGGAGAGGTTGAGACTGTTTTCCTTGGAGAAAAGAAGGCTGAGAGGAGACTTGATAGAGGCAGTCAAGATCCTGAGGGGTTTGGACAGGGTAAATAGTGAGGAACTGTTCCCACGCAAGGGGGCACCAAGAACTAGAGGGCACGGATTCAAAATAATTGGCCGAAACAGTGAATGTGATGTGGGGAAAATTTTTTCACCCAGAGGGTGGTTGGAGTCTGGAACAGACTACATGAGAGGGTGGTGGAGGCAGGTTCGATCGAGGTATTCGGAAGGGAATTGGGTGGCTACCTGAAAAGAGGGAACGCGCAGGGTTACGGGGACGAGGGAGGGGAGCGGGTCGAGGTGGGACACTCTTTCACCGAGCCACTGCAGAGCCGACGGGCCGAGTGGCCTCCTTCTGCGCGGTAAGGAGCCTGCGACCCCGCGACAACTTTACCACCCCGGTCGGGACACCTCTCGGCGTTCCCTTCTCTCCAGAAACAAGCCCCTGACCTGTTCGACCTTGCCTGATATAACCGCCCGCTTCTGGGATCGTCCTGGGAAATCTCGCCCTCCCCACCTCTCCCCCCACCCCCCCCACCTCCCCTCCACCACCCCCCCCGCCACCGTCTTGATTTGCAGTGACTTGATTCGGAGGAACGGAAAATCGGGAATACTTTCTCCGGGCGATTTTAAGAACAAGCGGCCATGGAGTGACGCCTTTGTGAAAAAAGAGAGAGAGAGGGAGACCAAGAACGAAGAGCGAAACCCTTACCCACGTCCCAGGCAGGACTTGATCAGGCATCGGCAACAGATCCTGCCGGCGTTCGTGCCACCAACGATCTGTCTTACTCAGCGGCACAAGAGGAGATTGTGCGCCTGTGTACGTGACAATCTCCCGGCACTTTGGAGAAATGGCTTCAGTCCAAAAACTAGGCCGCGATTGTGGGTGAGGTTCCTGAGCCGCTTGTCGGCCTTCCTGAGAGAGAGAGAGAGAGAGAGAGAGAGAGCGAGCGGGACTGGGGAGGCGGAGAGAGACTGGTCCAGCGAACCCGGTGCACCGCGCCCCTCATTTGCCGCTGGAGCGTTGAGAAGGCTTTTCCTGCCTCTCTCCCTTCCTCGGGACGTGGGCAAGGCCTGGCGCGAGTTGCCCGACCCTAATTGCCCCCCTCAAGCCCGGGCCGGCCCCCTGGACCATTTCGGAGGGCAGCTAAGAGCCGACCGTGGGTCTGGAGTCAGGAGCGCACGTCGCCCCTCAGTCTTCTCTGCTCCAACGAAAACAACCCAAGTCTATCCAACCTCTCTTCATAACTTAAATGTTTCATCCCAGGCAACATCCTGGTGAATCTCCTCTGCACCCTCTCCAGTGCAATCACATCCTTCCTATAATGTGGCGACCAGAACTGCGCACAGTACTCCAGCTGTGACCTCACCAAGGTTCTATACAACTCCAACATGACCTTCCTACTTTTGTAATCTATGCCTCAATTGATAAAGGCAATTTTAATTCGTGTGAAGGGTCATCTGATCTGAACCGTGTTTTGTGAGGGGATATTTCGGCTTGGCGGAGGTTTGTGGGTGGGGGGTCTGCTTTTCCAGAGAGTGCTCATTACTTTGACCTCACCTTGCAGCGCGAGCGCTAAAATATGATTAGGACCCCAGCGGAGTCCCCACTTAAAGATTCCTCAGAGTCCGACCTGTGACCTCGGTGTTCGCCAAAGCCCCTGCGAAAATCCTTCAACCTGATTTCACCAAGAGGCCCCTCGACTCTCAAAACTATTCGTTTCCATGTTGGCAGGAAATTGGAGAGCCAGCCCAAGTACCCGACATCGCCCCCTCTCTCCCCCCACCTCCCACCCCCGCAGAGGGACCCTGGCCACAGACCCCTCGTTCACCTCCCCCACCCCCACCTCCACCCCGTCACGCAGATACCTCGACAAACCAGCCCTGAGCTGTCCAGCACATTCCCCGAGAGTTACTGAACACTGTCGCCCCCTCCCACAATGTTACTGAACCCCGTCACCCCTCCCACAATGTTACCGAACCTCGTCACCCCCTCCCACAATGTTACTGAGCCCCGTCACCCCCTCCCACAATGTTACTGAGCCCCGTCACCCCTCCCACAATGTTACTCAGCCCCGTCACCCCTCCCACAATGTTACTGAGCCCCGTCACCCCTCCCACAATGTTACTGAGCCCCGTCACCCCTCCCACAATGTTACTGAGCCCCGTCACCCCTCCCACAATGTTACTGAGTCCCGTCACCCTTCCCACAATGTTACTGAGCCCCGTCACCCCTCCCACAATGTTACTGAACCCCGTCACCCCTCCCACAATGTTACTGAGCCCCGTCACCCCTCCCACAATGTTACTCAACCCCGTCACCCCCTCCCACAATGTTACTAAACCACGTCACCCCTCCCACAATGTTACTAAACCCTGTGACCCCTGCCACAATGTTACTAAACCTTGTGACCCTTCCCACAATGTTACTAAACCTTGTGAGTGCCTCCCACAATGTTACTAAACCCTGTGACCTCTCCCACAATGTTACTAAACCATGTGACGCCTTCCACAATGTTTCTAAACCCGCGAGTGCCTCCCACAAAGTTACTAAACCCTGTGACTCCTCCCACAATGTTACTAAACCCTGAGACCCCTCCCACAATGTTACTGAACCCTGTGAATACCAACCACAATGTTACTAAACCCCGTGAGTTCCTTCCACAGTATTATTAAACCCCGTGACCCCTCCCACAATGTTACTAAATCCTGTGACCCCCCCTCACAATGTTATTAAACCCTGTGACCCCTCCCAGATTGTTACTAAACCCTGTGAGTGCCTCCCACAATGTTACTAAACCATGTGACCTCTCCCACAATGTTGCTAAACCCTGAGACCCCTCCCACAACATTACTAAACCCTTTGAGTACCTCCCACAAAATTACTAAACCTGTGATTCCTCCCAGAATGTTACTAAACCCTGTGACCCCTCCCACAATGTTACTAAAACTTCCACAATGTTAATAACCCTGTGACCCCTCCCACAATGTTACTAAACCCGGTGAGTACCTTGTGCAATGTTACTAAATCCTGTGAGTATCTCCCACAATGTTACTAAACCTTGTAACCCCCTCCCACAATGTTATTAAACCCTATCAGTACTTCCCACAATGTTACTAAACCCTGTGACCCCTCCCACAATGTTACTAAACCCTGTGACCTCTCCCACAATGTTACTAAAACCTATGACACCCCCCCACAATGTTACTAAACCCTGTGAGTACCTCCCACAATGTTACTAAACCCCATAGCCCCTCCCACAATGTTACTAAACCCTGTGAGTGCCTCCCACAATGTTACTAAACACTATGATTCCCTCCATAATGTTATTAAACCCTGAGAGTACTTCCCATAATGTTATTAAACCTCGTATCTCCCACAATGTTACTAAACCCCGCGAGTACTTCCCACAATGTTACTAAACCCTGTGATTTCTTCCCACAATGTTACTAAACCCTGTGAGTACTTCCCACAACGTTAAATAAACCCTGTGACCCTTCCCACAATGCTGCTAAGCTGCGTGACCCCTCCCACAAATATTTTAATGATGCGGGGACAGCAATGCCACACACCAGATGGGATAGCCCAGCTGATACAGTCCACACAGGCCCTGTCTATTCGTGGGCCTGTCTGTTATAGGGCTGCCCTTTATAGACCCTCCCTTTATAGACCCTCCCTTCATAGACTCGCTGTTTATAGACTCTGTCCTTCATAGACCCTCCCATAATAAACAGCCCTTTACAGACTCGCCCTCTTTGGACCCTTGTTTTTTAGAAAAACACTTTATACACCCCACCCATTATAGACTCCGCCCTTTAGAGACCCGTCCTTCATAGACCCAGCCCTTTATAGACCCAGCCCTTTATAGACTGCCCCATCATACACCCACTCTTTACAGCCCCGCCTCTGATAGACTCCGCCCTTTACAGACCCCCTCCCCCTTTGTAGATCCCACCTTTTATAGACTCCGCCCTTTATAGACTCCGCCCTTTATGGATCCGTCCTTATTAGACCCGCCCATTATAGACCCACAATTACGGACCCACCCTTTATAAACCCTGTCCTTTATAGACCCGCCCTCATTAGACACACCCATTATAGACACCACCCATTATAGACTCCACCCATTATAGACTCCACCCATTATAGACTCCATCCTTTATAGACCCGCCCTTATTAGACACACCCATTATAGACTCCACCCATTATAGACTCCACCCATTATAGACTCCATCCTTTATAGACCCGCCCTTATTAGACACACCCATTATAGACTCCACCCATTATAGACCCGCCCTTACTAGACACACCCATTATAGACTCCACCCATTATAGACTCCACCCATTATAGACCCACCCTTATTAGACACACCCATTATAGACTCCACCCATTATAGATTCCACCCATTATAGACTCCACCCATTATAGACTCCACCCATTATAGACCCGCCCTTATTAGACACACCCATTATAGACTCCACCCATTATAGACTCCACCCATTATAGACCCGCCCTTATTAGACACACCCATTATAGACTCCACCCATTATAGACTCCACCCATTATAGACTCCACCCATTATATACCTGCCCTTATTAGACACACCCATTATAGACTCCACCCATTATAGACTCCACCCACTATAGACCCACCCTTTATGGACCCGCCCTTATTAGACCCACCCTTTACAGACCCGCCCTGAACAGATCCTGGCCTTTATAAACCCCAGGCATTGTAGACCCTGCCCATTTTTGATCCCCTCATTAGAGACCCCACCCTCTATTAGACTTCTTCTACTTTGGGGATGGGATATTGATCCACGTGTATAAATTTGTCTCTGGGTCAATTGTTGCTGATGTGCCGGGTCACAATTAAATCCTCAAATCATCGCTGTGAACTGGACAATGTTATACCGTGAAACGTTCGTCAACCCCCGTATGTCAGCAGGAAAACAAAATGGCGAAAGATAGAGGCCCTCGGCAGGGAGGGCTGTGCCCGTGGGAAAATCTCGATGCTTTTGGGGTTCAGAGAGAGGGCGCAGAGCGGAGGGAGAGCAGGCCGGCTACGGGGAGGACTCTGGAACTGGAGAGGGACGAGAGAGGGAGATGGACACCTGAACGCACGAGAACCCACCAGAAAGAGGCGAGAGAAGCTAAACCCTTTAGAAAACCCGGGTTAGGCCTCAGGCCTCAGCTGGAGCGTTGCGCCCCACTCTGGGCCCCGCACTTTGGGGAGGACGTCAAGGTCCTGGGAGAGGGTGCGGGAGGGAGATTTACCGGCATGGAACGGGACCGGGGACGAGGGGACTTCCGTTCATGCGGAGAGACTGGAGAAGCCGGGATTGTTCTCCTCAGAGCGGCGAAGGTTAAGGGGGCGACTTAATCGGGGCGTTCAACACCCTGAGCGATAGACTAAATAAGGAGAAACTGTTTCCAGCGGCGGGAGGGTCGGTAACCAGAGGGGACACAGATTGAAGAGAATCGGCTAAAGAACCAGAGGGTGGGAGATGAGGAGAATTTTTTTTAACACAGCGAGTTGTTGTGATCTGGAAGGCGCTGCCTGAAAGGGCGGTGGAAGCAGATTCAATAGGAACTTTCCAGAAGGGGAATTGGATAAATACTCGAAGGGGAAAAATTTGCAGGGCTGTGGGGGAAAGTGCGAGGGGGTGGGTGGGGCGGTGTGCAGGGACTAATTGGATAATGCTTTCAAAGAGCTGGCACAGGCGCAATGGGCCGAATGGCCTCCTTCGGCGGGGCGAGGAGCTACGCAAGGCGCGCAATCAGTTTTCCACTGGCCTTCCCTCGCCAAGGGTGCGAGAGGTCCCTCAAAACTCCCTCTCCACCCCCCACTCTCCCCCGGGGTTCGGGAGCGGGATTCAGAGCTGCATGTGTCACCCCGCCTCTGCGATGGTCTGGAGACACGGCTTGTGTGACCTCGGGAGGTCACTCCCACCCCTGGCCCACCGCCAGCCGCCCCCCCAACCCTGGCCGCGCTAAGATGGAGGAATGACCCCCTCGCCGCGGTAGAGGTCACCGCTGACTGCAAACCAGGCTGCCTGCCTGTGTCTCTATTCCAATCCCCGAACTGAAGCAAATATAGCCCCTGAGGGAGCTCACTGAAGCATGACGGGCTGATAGACTCGAGTCGTCAGGTTGGTATTCTCGAGGGCACCTCGGGCCCTCTCCCCCTCCCCGCTGACCTCCCCCCCAACCCCCCCATTGCATTCAGAGGCCTCCCAGCCCCCAACCACCCACCGCCCGCCAAACGAAAGATCACCAATCGCTGCCCGTGCAGAGCGCGGGGTTTTACCGGCCTGACGGAGACTGAGGCTCTGGTCAAGGTGCCATCTAGTTCGGAGTGATCGCTCTGACAGGGCTTCCCGGCAAGAGGAGCGGGGTGAGCTCCATTCCTCTCTTTTTTCGCCTCGTTCCCCCCCTCATGAGGAACGCCTCGCCTCCCCACCGCCGCCCAACACCCCCCCTTCACACCCCAGACCACCCCCTCCCGGTCACCCTCCCTACGTCAGCCCTCGACCGCACACGGGTCAGGTTGGGCCAGACTCTTGCCCTCGTTTTCCAGTCTGCCCGCGGCCTCCCTCCCTATCCCCCCTAACCTCCTCCGGCCCCCACATCCCTCCGCGATCCCTGCGCTCCTCCCATTCCGGCCGCTTGAGCATTCCCTCCCCCCCACCCCGCATTTTAATCGCGCCACTGTTGACGTCCGTGCCCTCAGCTGCCGGGACCCAGAGCTGCGGGATTCCCTCCCTGAACCCCCTTCGCCTCTCCCTCCACCGTCAACGCGCTCCTTAAAACCGACGCCACTCACTGATATTTCAGTCGCCTGGCCTCATATCAGCTTAAGTGTCTCAGGGTCAAGTTCTGTTTGACAGAGCAGACAGGGGCTTGGGATAACGTGGAATATAGTCCAGCCGGACACTCTTATTGCCAGTACTGAGGGAGTGCTGCACTGTCAGAGGGCCAATACTGAGGGAGTGCTGCACTGTCAGAGGGGCAGTACTGAGGGAGTGCTGCATTGTCAGGGGATCAGTACTGAGGGAGCGCTGCACTGTCAGTAGGTCAGTACTGAGGGAGGGCTGCACTGTCGGCGGGTAAGTACTGAGGGAGTGCTGCACTATCGGAGGGTCAGTACTGAGGGAGTGCTGCACTGTCAGAGGGCCAATACTGAGGGAGTGATGCACTGTCAGTAGGTCAGTACTGAGGGAGGGCTGCACTATCGGAGGGTCAGTACTGAGGGAGGGCTGCACTGTCGGCGGGTAAGTACTGAGGGAGTGCTGCACTATCGGAGGGTCAGTGCTGAGGGAGTGCTGCACTGTTGTAGGGTCAGTACTGAGGGAATGCTGCACTGTTGGAGGGTCAGTACTGAGGGAGTGATGCACTGTCAGAGGGCCAATACTGAGGGAGTGCTGCACTGTCTGAGGGTCAGTACTGAGGGAGTGCTGCACTGTCAGAGGGCCAATACTGAGAGAGTGCTGCACTGTCGGCGGGTCAGTACTGAGGGAGTGCTGCATTGTCAGGGGATCAGTACTGAGGGAGTGCTGCACTGTCAGGGGATCAGTACTGAGGGAGTGCTGCACTGTCAGAGGGCCAATACTGAGAGAGTGCTGCACTGTTGGAGGGTCAGTACCGAGGGAGTGCTGCACTGTCGGAGGGTCAGTACTGAGGGAGTGCTGCACTGTCGGAGGGTCAGTGCTGAGGGAGTGCTGCACTGTCGGAGGGTCAGTACTGAGGGAGTGCTGCACTGTCAGGGGATCAGTACTGAGGGAGTGCTGCACTGTCGGAGGGGCAGTACTGAGGGAGTGCTGCACTGTCGGAGGGTCAGTACTGAGGGAGTGCTGCACTGTTGGAGGGTCAGTACCGAGGGAGTGCTGCACTGTCGGAGGGTCAGTACTGAGGGAGTGCTGCACTGTCGGAGGGTCAGTACTGAGGGAGTGCTGCACTGTCGGAGGGTCAGTACTGAGGGAGCGCTGCACTGTCTGAGGGTCAGTACTGAGGGAGTGCTGCACTGTCGGAGGGTCAGTACTGATGGAGTGCTGCACTGTTGGAGGGTCAGTACTGAGGGAGTGCTGCACTGTCTGAGGGTCAGTACTGAGGGAGTGCTGCACTGTCAGAGGGTCAGTACTGATGGAGTGCTGCACTGTCGGAGGGTCAGTACTGAGGGAGTGCTGCACTGTCGGTGAGTCAGTACTGAGGGAGATTTAATCGAGGCGTTCAAAATCATGAGGTGTTTGGATAGAGTAAATATGGAGAAACTGTTCCCAGTGGCAGGGAGGGTCGGTAACCAGAGGGGACACAGATTGAAGAGAATCGGTAAAAGAACGAGAGGGTGGGAGATGAGGAGAATTTTTTTTTTACACAGCGAGTTGTTGTGATCTGGAAGGCGCTGCCTGAAAGGGCGGCGGAAGCAGATTCAATAGGAACTTTCCAGAAGGGGAATTGGATAAATACCTGAAGGGGAAAAGATTTTTTACAGAGATGCAGAGAGCAGGGAGTGGGACTAACTGTGTCAGCACATGCGCGTTGGGCAGAATGGCCTCTTACGCGCTGGAAGGTTCCAATGACAGCGCTCAGCAAAAGGACTTTCAAAGTTTCCTTTTCAAGGGGGAGTTTTTTAAAATTCATTTGTGCTTGAGATGCGGACATCGCTGGCTGGGCCCAGCATTTATCGCCCCGTCCCTAATTGCCCCCTTGAGAAGGTGGGGGGTGAGCCGCCTTCTTGAGCCGCTGCAGTCCCTGTGGTGTAGGTGCACCCACAGCGCTGTTAGGGAGGGAGTTCCAGGATTTTGACCCAGCGACAGTGATGGCCCTAAGGTTAGATATAACCACCCTCGCCTGACAACCCCACTGCGCTCTGCGACCAGCACCAGCTGCGCCCCTGAGGCTATCCACGTCTGTCAGCATCAAAACACATTTAATTATCCGTAAACGATTACACTGATTGAATCACCCACAGGCAGCCAGTCGGACATTAACCCTTAACGGACTGGAATACGGTGCTGGGTTTTAAGGAGTGACTTAAAGGAGAGAGAGAGAGAGAGCGAGAGAGAGAGAGGGAGGTGGGAGAGGTTTAGGGAGGGAATTCCAGAGCTTAGGGCCTCCCCCCCTCCCCGCCTCAGGCAGCTGAAGGCCCGGCTGCCCAATGGTGGGAAATCGGGGGACGTTCGAGAGGCCGGAATCGGAGGAGTGCAGAGATTCCGGAGGGCGTGTCGGTTTCGGAGGAGGCCGCAGAGAGATAAGGAGGAGGCGAGAAGGCGGAGAGCTGGAGATTTGTCTGCCCGCCCGGAGTGGGGGCGGTGGGGCGGGGGTGGTGGGGAGCCCAGCCACGAATTGCAGGGCCAGACCCCTCGGTGTGCGGGGTACGGGGTAGGGGGCGGGGTTGGGGGTGTGGGGTGGGGGGAGGCGGGCAGGATTTTCTCCAGGACTTTGGCGGGCGCAGGCCTGCCGGACGCCCAGCTCCTGGTCCACCCCTGACTGTGCCAGCAGCCCGCACCCTCGCCATCCCCTGCTGGAGCCCCCGGTGGCCGTAGGGAGGGTTCGGGGACGTGGGTGGGGTGCAGGACAGCTGGAGCACGCACCCCCAACTGCACCCACCCACCCCCTCCATCCCAGCTACACTGACTGTTGCTTGGATGGCTCCAACCCGGGGCATTGAGGGGCGGACTATTTGACTGTGGCGTGCATCGTTCCCGCCCACCTTCCAGCGACTGAGAGCTTTTGGTGGGGGTGGTGGGGCAAAGCTGGCTGACTTTTGGGGCTGGGAGGGGGGGCAGCGGACACCAGGCGGGACACAGGGCGATGTTGCAAGCAAGGCCTAGCGAGCCCGGGTGGGGTGGGCCGGGTGGTCGGTGGGGGGTGGGGGGGTAGAGGGGAGGCTGAGGCCAGCTCGGGGGTCCCGGGCGTAGCCGTTGCGCTGACATCGCCCAAGATTCAGGCACTCGCTAGCCCGAAGCAGGAGATCGCCAGCCCCTCAGGGCAGGGAGTGCGACGCGTGCTAATCCGATCATTAGGGAGCAGCGAGAGACGTCTGTATTTCAGACCCAGAAAGCGCCACGTCTCTCCTCCCTTTTCGCTGAAAGGATCATCCTCGGGAGCTGTGGCGCTTTTCGGAGATTGGGAAAGGAGGCGCGTTGGTTGGTGGCTGGGGTCCCCCTGGAACAGGGACCAAGGCAAACTGCCGACAGCTGGGAATCCAGTCCAGGCCTGCAGTGTCAGAAGGAGAATGGGGACATCAGCAATGAATCAGGATTAGACCAGGCCTGCATTAGGAGCTGACACTGGGGGGTTTTTCAAGCAGTAAAAGGGAAGCGTTTATAAACTGGCTCCCCACCACCAGCACGGGCCAGCCTGCTAAATTCGCCAGCCCCCTTTGACTCCGTGGAGACGACAAAGGGTGGTTAAGGTCCCCCTTGGAGTCTCGCTGGGAGAAGTGAGTTCTATTAACGTAGAAACATAGAAACTAGGAGCGGGAGGAGGCCATTCGGCCCTTCGAGCCTGCTCCGCCATTCAATAGGATTGTGGATGACCATCCAACTCAATAACCTGCTCCCGCTTTCTCCCCATGTCCTTTGATCCCTTTCGCCCCCCCCCAAGAACTCTATCTAACTCCTTCTTGGAAACATACAATGTTTTGGCCTCAGCTACTTTCTGTGGTAGCGAATTCCACTCTCTGGGTGAAGAAATTTCTCCTCATCTCAGTCCTAAATGGTCTACCCCGTATCCTCAGACTGTGACCCCTGGTTCTGGACTCCCCCCACCATCGGGAACATCCTTCCTGCATCTACCCTGTCCAGTCCTGTTAGAATTTTATAGGTTTCTATGAGATTCCCTCCCTCATTCTCCTGAACTCCGGCGAATATAATCCTCACCGACTCCATCTCTCCTCATATGTCAGTCCTGCCATTCCAGGAATCAGTCAGGTAAACCTTCGCTGCACTCCCTCTATAGCAAGAACATCCTTCCTCAGATAAGGAGACCAAAACTGCACGCAATATTCCGGGTGTGGTCTCACCAAGGCCCTGTACAATTGCAGCAAGACATCCCTGCTCCTGTACTCGAATCCTCTGGCTATGAAGGCCGAGAGATTCATAGACAAGGAGAGGGGACAGGATTTTTTGGTTGGAGGGTCCGGGATGGGCCGGGGAATTCGCGAATTCATGGTGGTTGGCCAGCTAAAGGGCGGCCGGCTTGAAGCGTGTGCTGAAAGGCTCACAGACTCACACAGTGCAGAAGAGGCCCTTCGGCCCATCGAGTCTGCACCGACACGTGAGAAACACCTGACCTACCTCCCTAACCCCATTGACCAGCCACTTGGCCCCATAGCCTTGAATGTTATGACGTGCCAAGTGCTCATCCAGGTACTTTTTAAAGGATGTGAGGCTAACCGGCCTCCACCACTCTCCCAGGCAGCGCATTCCAGACCCTCCCTCACCACCCTCTGGGTAAAAAGGTTTTTCCTCACATCCCCCCCTAAACCTCACGTGGCACAGGGGGTCAAATTATGTTTTGTAACCCTCCCTGTGAAGAGCCAGTCGGGGAGGTTTCCATTCTGGGCGCTATGTAAATGCAAGTCGCTTTTTTTTGTTGTTGTTGTTGTCGTCGTCCCGTCCTTTTGCTAACCGCTTCCCTCTCTCTTTCTCTCTCTCCCTCCCTCCCTCCGCAGGAACAAGGGAAAATTCAGGTGATATTTAACGTGGGAACCGACGACATTGTGATCGAGGAGACGAACATTGTCGTCAACGACGGCAAGTACCACGTGGTGCGGTTCACGAGAAGCGGCGGCAACGCCACACTGCAGGTGGACAACTGGCCCATCAACGAGCGCTATCCAGTGGGTAAGTCACCGTCGCTGACCTGTGACCTCCGCCCCACCGAACCCCTTTACCCCCCCCCAACCGCCAGCCCTGCTTCAGGACTCGGGCCTTGGCGACGGGCCGGAGCGAATCAAAAAAAGCGCGTGGAGAAGTGGGAAGGCTGCCCGTCGTCGTGGCAACGTGGCCCTCCAGGAAGGTTTGGCGGTTGAAGCAACAGAGGCCGGGGTCCGCTTCTGCCCCCCCACCCCCCCACCTCCCCCCCCGGGTCTTGTGAAGGGGAATCTGCTTTCAAACGCGGCCCCGTAATCGAGCGTTTGTGCTGTTGATGATGTCCGACTCGCTTGCCCTAAGACCAGGCCCCAGCGGCTTTAGGCCTCAGGTCGTGTTCGAAGGCTGGACCTTTGCGTCCCTCGCCTCCCCACCCCCTCGGCAGTGGGCTCTGCCAGTCGAGGGTGGGAGCGTTTGGGGGAGGGTGGCAAATCGTCTCCGGGCAGCAGGGGCTCAGACTAGCAGGGTAGGCCGGGCTGTCCCGCCGTCAGGTCCCTGAGGTGGCTTTAGGGAGGCCGGAGCTTCTGGTCAACCGTGACGGGGCAACGTACCCCGTGGATACCGAAGGGTCAAAGGCCGGGCCGATCCGATTGGGCAAGGCACCCCTCGGTCCGGGGCCAAAGTTCGGCCAATGTCTCCGCGGCAGCCTTCAGCTCAGGGCAAAGGAAGGCAGGAAAGGTGGCTGGAGAGGAGGCTGGAGGGCCAGAAGCAAGGCATCGGCGGCATTTCATTGCCTCAGAGGGCCGGAGGCGTCCCTCCCCAGACCTGGGCTTTGCGATCAGGCCTTGGCCAGTCTTGGCGGGATGTTGCTGCGCGAGGGAGGCAGGGAAAGGAGGGATCTATCTCTCTCTCTCTCTGGTGCTGTCTGGATGTCAAATTCCGTCAGCTTCTCCTGCTCTTGACCGCGTCTCAGTCTCGTTCACAGCCCTGGCGTGCTAAGAAGAGGAGAACCTTTGAGGCCTCAGGCTCGGCGACTCTGATCGGCCTTCCCGATTCTAGTGGCTCCACCGCTGGCGGCCGGGCCTTCAGCTGCCTGGGGTGGGGTGGGGGCCCTGAGCTCTGGAATTCCCTCCCTCAACCTCCCCCGTCTCTCTCTCTCTCTCCCTCCTTAAAACCGACCCCTTTGACCGAGCTTTTGGCCGCTTGTCCCCTAAATATCTCCTGATGTGGCTCGGGGATCAAATTGTTGTCTGATATATGCTGTTGTGAAGCACCTTGAGATGTGTGACTGAACTATAGGTCCTATATATACCCATATATCTATATATATATATATATAAGCAAGCATTTACTCTTCAGGGGAGAATTGTTACGTATATCACAGAATCACAGAGCGCAGAAGAGGCCCTTCGGCCCATCGAGTCTGTACCGACACGTATATAAATGTATTTTAAAAGCCAGTAGAAGCTAAGTTTATGACTAGAGTGGCAGATTGCAGACACAATAGCAAGCAGCGTGGATCTATAACAAAATCCAGCCCCCCCACCTTTTTTTCCGAGGCGCTAGCACTTTGAAGGAGATCAGTGAGCCTCGCCAAGCTCGGACGCGGACAGCCCTGGCCTGAATCCAGCCCGTTTCCCTCCCTCAGGCTTTCCCCCCGGGCTCTGCGTACACCCCCTTTCCGCATTGGACAAAGCGCTCAGCTGCCGGTCCGGAGGATCGGTGCCACATCCGGAGGATCGGATTTTGCCGGGAGAGGCCAATGCCCAGCATGGATGTCAGCAGCAGCAGCAGCCGCCGCCGCCCCTCCCTCTCCTCCCATCCCACCACAGCGCAGGTGCCTCCCAGTGCCGAATCTCCCCGTTTCTCGTTTGGTGCCGCCCCCCCCACCCCCACATTCTCTCATTGGAACAGGAGGAGCCCCACTCAACCCTTGGAGCCTGTGTTATATAGGAACAGGCATAGGCCATTCAGCCCTTCAAGCCGGTTATATAGGAACAGGCATAGGCCATTCAGCCCTTCAAGCCTGTTACTAAGGAACAGGAGTAGGCCATTCAGCCATTCAACTCCCTCCCTAACAGCACTGTGGGTGTACCCACACTACACGGACTGCAGCGGTTAGAGAAGGCAGCTCACCACCACCTTCTCAAGGGGCAGTTAGGGATGGGTAATAAATACTGGGCCCAGCCAGCGACGCCCACTTCCCATGAAAGAACTAGTAAAATAATAATCACAGATGCCAGTCTTCAGCCAATTCAATTCACTCCACATGATATCAATAAACGGCTGAAGATACTGGATAATGCAAAGGCTATGGGCCCTGACAATATTCCGGCAATAGTACTGAAGACTTGTGCTCCAGAACTTGCTGCGCCCCTAGCCAGCTGTTCCAGTGCAGCTACAACACTGGCATCTACCCGGCTATGTGGAAAATTACCCAGGTATGTCCTGTACACAAAAAGCAGGACAAATCCAACCCGGCCAATTACCGCCCCATCAGTCTACTCTCGATCATCAGTAAAGTGATGGAAGGGATGATCAACAGTGCTATCAAGCGGCACTTGCTTAGCAATAACCTGCTCACCGATGCTCAGTTTTGGATTCTGCCAGGGCCACTCAGCTCCTGACCTCATTACAGCCTTGGTTCAAACATGGACAAAAGAGCTGAACTCCCGAGGTGAGGTGAGAGTGACTGCCCTTGACATCAAGGCCGCATTTGACCGAGTGTGGCATCAAGGAGCCCTAGTAAAACTGGAGTCAATGGGAATCAAGGGCAAAACTCTCCACTGGTTGGAGCCATACCTAGCACAAAGGAGGATGGGTGTGGTTGTTGGAGGTCAGTCACCTCAGCTCCAGGACATCACTGCAGGAGTTCCTCAGGGTAGTGTCCTCGGCCCAACCATCTTCAGCTGCTTCATCAATGAACTGGGTCCAATATTTACCCCTTTAGTCAAAATCGCTAAAGACAGATGATCCGGGTCATTATCGCATTGCTGTTGTGGGATCTTGCTGTGCACTAGTTTCCTGCTGCATTTCCCCCACCACAGCAGCGACTACACCTCAAAAACAGCCTCCCCGGCTGTGAAGCCTCTTGAGAAGCCTTGTGGTTGTAAAAGGCGCGACATATCTCAGCCTTTTTTTTAGCACTGGTGGGTTAGTGACACAGTGAGGGTTTTTGAGAGGCTACCCCAGGTTGGCCTGAGCAGAGCGAGAGGCCTTTCTGTTTTAGGAGTACGTTGATAAAGATCTCCCAAAGGCCCAACTGATCGGTTCGCTGTGTAGAGAGTGGGGGTGGGGGTGGGGGGGATGGAAAATGGTCATTCAGCTGAAATGGTTCCACATTTGATTCTCTGACCAGGTTGAGTTCTCCAGTCTGGGATCAGTTCACCGAGATGGGAAAGTTTAGCCAGTTTTCCCAGGGACTGCAGCCCGGCTCTGGATCAAACAGGCCCTTTAGCAGCGGATGCGGTGGGTCAGCAGGGACCTCCCTCCCTGCTCCCCTTCCCCCCACCCCCCACCCCCCCACCGCCGACCCCAGCTCGAGTGAGCTTCGGCAGGCGTCACTCGTCACTTGTCTCAGCGTCTGCGCAAGGTTCAGTCCCGATTGTGACGACTCAGGTGGTGGAGCAGTCCGTGCCCCCAGATAACTGTCTGAAAAAATAGTTCCATTTCCGGAGCCAGACTGAGATTTCATCTCAAGCACTGAGTTAACTAACCTAAAACCAGTGCGTTCAACAAATTCTATGGTGCCAATTTGTAAGCTAATGATTCTTGCACTCTTCTTTTCAAACATCTGGTGCGGCATTAACAAACACTCTCGGGACAGGTACAGCACGGGGTTAGATACAGAGTAAAGCTCCCTCTACATCGTCCCAATCAAACACTCCCAGGACAGGTACAGCACGGGGTTAGATACAGAGTAAAGCTCCCTCTACACCGCCCCCATTAAACACTCCCAGGGCAGGTACAGCACGGGGTTAGATACAGAGTAAAGCTCCCTCGACACTGTCCCCATCAAACACTCTCGGGACAGGTACAGCACGGGGTTAGATACAGAGTAAAGCTCCCTCTACATCGTCCCAATCAAACACTCCCAGGACAGGTACAGCACGGGGTTAGATACAGAGTAAAGCTCCCTCTACACCGCCCCCATTAAACACTCCCAGGGCAGGTACAGCACGGGGTTAGATACAGAGTAAAGCTCCCTCGACACTGTCCCCATCAAACACTCCCAGGGCAGGTACAGCACGGGATTAGATACAGAGTAAAGCTCCCTCTACACTGTCCCCATCAAACACTCCCAGGGCAGGTACAGCACGGGGTTAGATACAGAGTAAAGCTCCCTCTACACTGTCCTCATCAAACACTCCCAGGACAGGTACAGCACGGGGTTAGATACAGAGTAAAGCTCCCTCTACACTGTCCCCATCAAACACTCCCAGGACAGGTACAGCACGGGGTTAGATACAGAGTAAAGCTCTCCCTACACTGTTCCCTTTGCTCCTGAAACCTTCATCTGTTGCCTGGTTAAATTTATTCAAATGCTTTCATTTTCCACCCTCTGAAGTTAAAAGCATCCAGATCTCTGCTGCCCCCACTCGCATCGAGTCCTATTCTGATATCGCCGCCTGTGCTCACTGAGCTGTAATGTCTCCCAGTCTGGCAACGCCTCCGTTTGAACATTATCATCCTTGTTTTCAAACCCCTCCTGTCTTCCTCTTTCCCTCTCCGATCTCGGTAACCTCCCCCAGCCCCTACACCCCCTCCCTATCTCTGTAACCTCCCCCAGCTCCTACAACCCTCCCTATCTCTGTAACCTCCTCCAGCCCCTACACCCCTCCTTATCTCTGTAACCTCCTCCAGCCCCTACACCCCCTCCCTATCTCTGTAACCTCCTCCAGCCCCTACACCCCTCCCTATCTCTGTAACCTCCTCCAGCCCCTACACCCCTTCCTATCTCTGTAACCTCCTCCAGCCCCTACAACTCTCCCTATCTCTGTAACCTCCTCCAGCTCTACACCCCTCCCTATCTCTGTAACCTCCTCCAGCTCTACACCCCTCCCTATCTCTGTAACCCCCTCCATCCCCCACAACCCTCCCTATCTCTGTAACCTCCTCCATCCCCCACAACCCTCCCTATCTCTGTAACATCCTCCAGCTCCTACACCCCTCCCTATCTCTGTAACCTCCTCCAGCCCCTACACCCCTCCCTATCTCTGTAACCTCCTCCAGCCCCTACACCCCTTCCTATCTCTGTAACCTCCTCCAGCCCCTACAACTCTCCCTATCTCTGTAACCTCCTCCAGCTCTACACCCCTCCCTATCTCTGTAACCTCCTCCAGCTCTACACCCCTCCCTATCTCTGTAACCCCCTCCATCCCCCACAACCCTCCCTATCTCTGTAACCTCCTCCATCCCCCACAACCCTCCCTATCTCTGTAACATCCTCCAGCTCCTACACCCCTCCCTATCTCTGTAACCTCCTCCAGCCCCTACACCCCTCCCTATCTCTGTAACCTTCTCCATCCCCATAACCCTCCGACATCTCTGCGCTCCCCCAATTCCGGCCTCCAGCACATCGCCCGGTTTTAATCGCTCCACCGTTGGCGGCCGGGCCTTCAGCTGCCTCGGGGTGGGTGGCGGGGGGGGGTCCCTGAGTTCTGGAACCCCCTCCCTAAACCTCTCCGCCTCTCCCTCTCTCTCTCCCTCCTTTAAGACGCTCCTTGAAAACTGATCTCTTTGACCGAGTTTATGCCCTTGGTATGTCATCGTGTGGCTCAGGGGTCAAATCCTGTCTGACAAAAGCCTCGGGAGGGGTTTTCTCCGTGATTGAGGCTGCACGGCCGATCGTCCTTTTGGTCAAAGGCAGCCAGTGGGATCGTCCGTCGTGTTCCTTCTGCGAACTTCCTCCCCCTGCCAATCAGCACGATTGGGACCAACATGACGCTCTCTCCCGGCCCGGTGTTGCGCGCAGTGATGGGGAACCCCTCACCGTCAATGTCGCTGGCAGACCTCGTGGAGTAATGCCAGGGGACACAGCCAGAGGCTGTGTGAATTTTATGCACGGGCTTCCTCCCTGACCCCCACACCACCCCCCCATTCGAATCCCTGACCGCCCCACCCCCCCCCATTCGAATGAGCTGATTTGACGCTTGCCGGCTCTGCATTCTGCCCCACGTGACGCAACGCCAGGCCTTGGCCTTTACGGCGCTCGGCTTTATTTACTGACAGGACGCGCACTCTGGCCGGCGGCCGCGTTTCACGCTCGTCGCTCAACCGCCCTCGAGAAGGTGGCGGTGAGCCGCCCTCTTGAGGGTCAAGAGACACCGAGCGGCTCAGCTCGGTCGCTTCGGAGGGAGCAGTCAAGCGTCGACCGCATTGCTGTAGGCTCCGGAGTCGCGTGTAGGCCCAGACCCGGGGCAGGGCCCGGAGCAGACGGTGGGCTAGTAGTCGCGCCACTGGGCGAGCGATCCAAAGGTCCGGGCTAGCGCTCTGGGGGGACGCGGGCTCCAATCCCACCACGGCAGCTGGTGGAATTTAAATTCGGTTCGTAAATCTGGAATTATGAAGCCAGTCTCAGTGACGGTGACCATGGCGACCGTCATCGACCAGGGTACGGGGAGAGCGCAGGAGTGCGGCGTCGAGATAGAGGGCCGGCCTGATTGATCGTATCGAGTGGCGGAGCAGCCTCGAGGGGCCGAATGGCCTACTCCTGCTTTCTATGACCCTTTGATTGTCGTTGAAAACCCCACCTGGTTCACTAATGTCCCCCTTTAGGGGAAGGACAATCTGCCGTCCTTACCCTGGTCTGGGCCTACACGTGACTCCAGACCCCACACAGCGAATGGGGTTGACACTGAAATGGGCCGAGCGAGACACTCAGTTCGAGGGGGTAATTAGGGACGGGCAACAAACGCTGGGCCTGGCCGGCGACGGACGCTCGCACATCCCCGTGAAAGAATAAATTTCTTTTGCAGATATTAGTACCCCCGATTTGGTCATCTCAAGGTTTACGATGACAAGCTTTTAACCCAGGGTTTTATTTAATTACCTGAGATTCACTTCTCCAGGCTGAAGTGGTAGGATTTGAACCCACATGTCCAGGTCAGGTCAGCCATAAGAGGCCTTTTCCTTTGCCAGCCCAGTCACATAACCGCTATGCCACCTTACCCAGTCTGGCCTACACGTGACTCCAGACCCCACAGTGATGTGGTTGGCCCTTAACCGCCCCCTTGAAAGGGCAGTGCATTTTAAAAGCCTCTCACCTTTTCCTCCCATCCCTCCACCACCCCCCCTCCCCCCACCCCCTCCGCCCACTTACAATTCCCACCCTTGAAGATACAAACTCCAAGATCACCTCCCGGCAGCCTTCGGTGTTGCGTCCATTTTTGTTTTCCAAGTCACCAGGCTGTTCGAGCGCGTGAGGCATCGCAGGGGTGCTGGCGCTTGTGCAGGGGTTGTGTAGGAGTTAGGGAGCAGGAACTCGGGGCTGATCCTGTTCCCCTTCCTCTCTGAGCCTCAGAGGCCTGGCGACCGGAAAGAGTGGCCGGGGGGGTGGGAGACAAAGGAGAAAACAGGGGTTGGAATCATACAATCGGAGGACGTGTCGCTTGACCGTACAGAATTTGAGTAACACTGAAAAGAGAGGCGCGTTGCTGAAGCTTTTTCCCTTGTGCTCATCAGGACAAACGCAAGAATGCCAAATTTCAAACTATCACAACAATTTATACTACAGGAGAAAGGCGTGCCAAGTCAATTTGGATTGGTCGAGGCGTTGCCATGGAGAAAGCAATGGGGATCTACAGGCTCCCCAAGTTCCCGGGTAATTCTAAAAAATGGTGCAAGGCTTGGACATATTCCTTTGGTTTGCAGGAAACTGGTCCCGGTGCATGAATATATGTCACTTCGAGCAAGCACAAATGAGCCACATTAGGAGCTCGGCTGATTATCTTACATTGGTTGTTAGTGTAGCTATTAGCGCACTCGGGATTGTTTCCGCAAGTGCTGTCCAATCGGGGAATCGCATCTAACAGTAGACGCTTTGTTTTGGGTTTTACAAGCGCGGGCCGTTTGAGTAGGGTCTGTACGCCGCCTATTGCGAACGGCCGAAGGAACGCGCTATTTGACACGATCAGCCAATCGCTGGGTCTGCGGCCTACGTACCTGGCATCCCCACCGTGATACTGAAACTCACGCACGACGTTGCTCAATTGTGCGGTCGTTTTAGGCTCGTGGCAGCATCCTGTTGGTGGAAGACACCGCTCGCGTCGCCACTACATAGGGGCAGCGTGAAACGGCTGGCTTAACCCGTTCAATCTTTTTGGGATGCTTTGCCTTTCCCAGGGTGATCTGAGGCAGACCGGACGCTCTTCAGGTCCGAAAGTGGCGGCCTTTGGTCCGGTTTGCGAATGTTCGCGATACGTAGTGTACAGTGAGCAGATCACGATGGGCATTGTCCCGTAG
The DNA here is from genome assembly GCF_964194155.1 of Cetorhinus maximus. NCBI lineage: Eukaryota > Metazoa > Chordata > Chondrichthyes > Lamniformes > Cetorhinidae > Cetorhinus > Cetorhinus maximus. The sequence continues at coordinate 5,549,424 of NC_135909.1, forward strand.
GGTAGCTTTGTCGGGCTCTATTTCTGCATCGAGGATTGTGAGGTGAGCCAATGGCTAGGGCCCTGATAAGGCCAAGCCTTCAGCTACGTGAAGCTGTCCAAATCCCCCATGCCCGTATTGACTGGTGACGGTAGGCTTATGGTGGGCAGCAGCGGAGAAACCGGAGAAATTGGCGGGTTTCTCAACTAGCATGTTGAGGAAAGGGAGCTCGTTCCACTGGCCCTACCCCGTGTTCAAATTCACCTTTTGTAATGCGGGCGACCAATTTCGCGTGTGGAAAGCGCTTGGTTGGTCTACCTCAGGTTGCCCTGGAAAGTCGAAGCATCTCAAAGCTTTCAACGGGTTAAGCAAGCCGTTTCACGCTGCCCCTATGCAGCGGCGACGGGAGTGGTGTTTCCCATTAACAGGGTGCTGCCGTCGGTCCATTAAGACGTGCTGCCCACCACATGATTGAACAACGTCATGTGTGGATTTCAGTGCCGGTGGGATGCCGGGTACTTAGGCGGTATGTCCCGGTGGTTGGCTGGTCGAATCGGGGCGCGTTCCTTCGGTTGTCCGTAATGGGCAGCGCACAGACTGTATTCAACCAGCCCGCGCTTGCAAAACCCAAAACAAAACGCACTCCTGTTCGATGTGTAATTCTGCGACTGGGCAGCACTTGCTGAACAACCCTGAGCGCGCTAATAGCTACACCAACAACCAATTTAAGATAATCAGTCCAGCTCGTGACGTGGCTCATTTACACCTGCTAGGAGTGACGTACGTTCATACACAGGGACCCATTCTCTGCAAACCAAAGGAATATGTTCAAGCCTTGTGCCTTTTTGCATTACGTGTGAGCTTAAGGGGTCTATAGCTCCCCATTGCTTTCTCCACAGCAACACCTTAGCCAATCAGAGTCCACTTGTCAACCAATCAGCGCCCTTTCTCGTGTAGTATAAATTGTTGTGAGAGTTTGAAATTGTGTTTGCCCTGATGAGTGCAAGATGAAAAGCTTCGGCAACAGGTCTCTCTCTTTTTAGCAATGATCATAGGTTAGCACAGAAAGAGGCCATTTGGACTATTTTGTCCGTAATGGATTTCAACAAGAGCAATTGAACTAGTTCCACTTTTCCATTCTATCCCTGTAACCCTTCAAAACGTGTTTTCTCTTAATAATCCAATTCCCCCTTGAAAGCCTCGATTGAACCTGCCTCCACCACACCCTCAGGCAGCGCATCCCGCTCACTGCCTAATAAGTTTCTCCTCACGTCTCCGTTGCTTCTCCCGCCAATGACCTTAAATCCGTGCCCTCTTGTTCTCGATCCTTCCACCAATGGGAACAGTTTCTCCCTGTCCACTCTGTCCAGACCCCTCGCGGCTTTGAACACCTCCATCCAATCCCCTCTCCACCTTCCCTTCTCCAAGGGGAACAGTCCCAACCTCTCCGATCTATCTCCGTGACTGTATTCCTCATCCCCGGAACCATTCTCCTGAACCTTTTCTCTCTGAGGCCTTCACATCCTTCCTAGAGTGCCGTGGCCCAGAACTGGATGCGATACTCCAGCTGAGGCTAAACCAAAGGTCCATCGCAACGATTTTTTTTTTCTTTATTCTTTCATGGGGATGTGGGCGTCGCTGGCCGGGCCCAGCATTTGTTGCCCATCCCTAATTGCCCCTTGAACTGAGTGTCTCGATCGGCCATTTCAGAGGGGCAGTTAAGAGTCAACTACATTTGCTGTGGGGTCTGGAGTGATGTGTAGGCCCAGACCGGTTAAGGACGGCAGATTTCCTTCCCTAAAGGGGAGATTAGTGAACCAGATGGGGTTTTTACAACAATCGATGATGGTTGTCATGGTCACCATGACTGAGACGAGCTTTATCATTCCAGGTTTATTAACTGAATTTAAATTTCACCAGCTGCCTGTGGTGGGATTTGAACCCATATCCCCAGAGATCTGGATTACCAGTCTAGGGACATTACCACTACACCACCATCTACCCACCCCCTCCCCCCTGAAACCTCCTTACTTTTGTACTCTACCCTTCTATTTATAAAGCTTAGGACCCCATATGACTGACCGCTCCCTCCCTCCCCTTCCCGCCAGGGTTAGGTGACGCCAAATTCGGGTTGGTAAAGCCTGGGGCCGGGGGGGGGCGTATCAGAGGCCTGACCATTCAGGAGCCCCGATGAAGAATGAGGTGAGTCGGAGGTGGGACAATAAATTCTGATCGAAGCTTAACCTGAGTGATGAAGAGGAGCGGGGTGGTGGGGGTGGGGGGTGGGGTTGGGGGGTGGGGGTGGGGGGGGGGGGTGGCGGGGGGGTGAAATCTGAGTGACTCTGGTCTCAGACGCCGACCTAAGCCACAGGTCAGCCCTCCGTCTCCCTCCCTCCAACGTATGAATCAGGGGCAGGAGCGAGTCGGTTGATCGGCCATGATCATCGTGGACGGGCCGAATGGCCTCACTCCTGCTCCTCTGTTTCTATGCGTAGGCCATTCGGCCCCTCGAGCCTGCTCCGCCATTTAATAAGATCATGGCTGATCTGATAGTGACCTGAAATCTGCATCCCGCCCACCCCCCCCGATAACCTTTCACCCCCTTTGCTTACCAAGAATCTACCCACCTCTGCCTCAAAAATATTCATAGACTCTGCTTCCACCGCATTTTCAGGAAGAGAGTTCCAAAGACTCACGACCCTCTGAGGGAGAACAAAATTCTCCTCCTCCCCGTCTTAAATGGGCGACCCCCTTATTTTTAAACAGTGACCCCCCCTGGTTCTAGATTCTCCCACAAGAGGAAACATCCTCTCCACATCCACCCTGTCAAGGCCCCTCAGCATCTTATATGTTTCAATCAAGTCGCCTCTCACTCTTCTAAACTCCAGCAGATACAGGCCTAACCTGTCCAACCTCTCCTCATAAGACGACCCGCCCATTCCTGGTGTTAGTCTGATAAACCTTCCCTGAACTGCTTCTAATGCATTTAACATCCTTACTTAAATCAGGAGACCAATACTGTACACAGCACTCCAGATGTGGTCTCACCAATGCCCGGTACAACTGAAGCATAACCTTGTATTTGACTCTTGTATTCAGTTACTTGCTGTACCTGCACACCAGCCTTTTACAATTCATGCACTAGGACACCCAGGTCCCTCTGCACCCCACATTTCACGTGTGCCGATTGGAGTTTTCAAACAAATGGGAGTGCTGGCCAGCAATCCGGGAAGGTAAAAAGGCTTCCCTGGATCAGCTTCAAGTTAATGAAGTTAATTCCTCTGAGCCTGAATCCACAGTGATTTATTTTAATTATGCTTTTCGAAAATAGATACTGCATTAAACAGATACGGGGAGAGAGAGAGAGAGAGAGAGAGTCTGGACTGGTTCAATGTTCAATCAGCAGGCTGGAGAAGACGATGAAGTTTTTGTTGAAGTCTAGTCACTGTTGCAATGTAGGTCACCCGGCAGGCGCACAGCAAGATCCCACAAACAGCAACACGGTAGGCGGATTGGACTGTCAATGTTTACATGCTGGCTGATGTTAGCCCAGGATCCTGGAGGGGTAGAAGGTGGGGTTTGAGGGGTTTGGGGGGGATGTGATTTCCTCAGCCCAGCACTCAGGGAGTGGCACCCTCTGGACCCCTGAGGCAGAGGGGAGGGGGATCGAGTCCCGCTCCAGAGGCCGGCTCACCAAAATCTCGGCGGATCCCACCACCCCCTGCCGGTGCAGTGCCGAGGGAGTTCCGCACTGCCGGCGGTGCCTGTCTTTCGGATGACACGGTAAGCCGAGGCCCCGCCTGCTCTCTATGGTGGATGCAAAAGAGCAACGATTGGAGAAAAAAAGCAGGGAGGGGGGTTGGTTTGGGGATATGGAAAGGTGGGGGGGGTGAGGGCTGCGTACTCCCCAGTGCCCTGGGCCCGATATTTATCCGCCCACCAAAACATGACTGAAAAAAAAAAGATCGACGACCTGGGTCGTTATCGGTTTGCTGTCTGTGGGAGCTTGCTGTGCACAAAATGGCTGCTGCATTCCCTACCTTGCAACAGGGACGACGCTTTGTAAAAGCCTTTCGTCGGCGGCCGAGCGCGTCAGGGTGTCCCTGAGGGGCGCTATAGAAATGCAAGTCCGCTTGCGGCAATCGGCGCCCTCGTCGACAGCGGGGAGGTGGAGCGTTTCTGTACTCTCACCCCTCCCACGTGGAGCCCTCTGCCCTGGGAGCTGGGGTGGACACCCGCCTGCGCCACAGGTCAGTCGGCTTCCCTCCCCCACCCTCACCGCCTGGTGAAACGTGTGCCGTTTGAAGTTTTCAATCAAAGAGCAGTGCTCGCCGGCAATCCAGAACAGTGAAAAAGGCGTTCCTGTTCTTCACACGGGGCTTCCAGCTAATGAGGTCGGTCCTTTGAGCCTGAATCCGCTGCGATATATTTTAATTACACCTTTTAAAAATAGGCACTGCAGAACCCGAGAAGCAATCAGTGCGGATGGTCAGTCTGCCGACGCCAGCTGGTTTGTACACGGCCCCGCAGCCCCTTGCCAACATGAGTCTGAGTCGTGCCAGATCGGGTGGGGTGACTGCCAACAGTGAGGAGCACAAAGGCAGCTACAAGCGCCAACGAGCGCTCAGGCTGACCAAGGTGAAGATGGAGGTGTCCGAATGGACCTTCAATGCACACGCGTTTCAACATGTTACAGCGATGGGGACGACATAGAGGGAGCTTTACTCTGTATCTAACCCCGTGCTGTACCTGCCCTGGGAGTGTTTGATGGGGACGGTGTAGAGGGAGCTTTACTCTGTATCTAACCCCGTGCTGTACCTGTCCTGGGAGTGTTTGATGGGGACAGTGTAGAGGGAGCTTTACTCTGTATCTAACCCCGTGCTGTACCTGTCCTGGGAGTGTTTGATGGGGACAGTGTAGAGGGAGCTTTACTCTGTATCTAACCCCGTGCTGTACCTGTCCTGGGAGTGTTTGATGGGGACAATGTAGAGGGAGCTTTACTCTGTATCTAACCCCGTGCTGTACCTGTCCTGGGAGTGTTTGATGGGGACAGTGTAGAGGGAGCTTTACTCTGTATCTAACCCCGTGCTGTACCTGTCCTGGGAGTGTTTGATGGGGACAGTGTAGAGGGAGCTTTACTCTGTATTTAACCCCGTGCTGTACCTGTCCTGGGAGTGTTTGATGAGGACAGTGTAGAGGGAGCTTTACTCTGTATCTAACCCCGTGCTGTACCTGTCCTGGGAGTGTTTGATGGGGACAGTGTAGAGGGAGCTTTACTCTGTATCTAACCCCGTGCTGTACCTGTCCTGGGAGTGTTTGATGGGGACAGTGTAGAGGGATACTCTATATCTAACCCTCTGCTTTCTGTGGGAGATGTTCAAACAGAACCTGAGCCTTGATTGGTTAAACACACAGAGCCCGGTCACCTCTTGGCACTCATTGAGCTGTCACCAGACTGCCCGACAAATCGAGGCAAGCGAGTTGTGTCTCTCGGAGCCCAGACTCGGGGACCATTCCGTTTCTCAATCAATTTACCGACAGTCTCCAGCCAGGGCCTTCTTTCTACCGGAATTCTACAGGGGCTGTGCAGAGTCTCATGGGGGACCTCGCTCAGGAGTGCCTGCTGCCTTTACCAACCACCTGACTAGAAACTGCTCCCTCCAGTCTCCCCACCTCCCCCCCTACCCTGCTAAACTAGGCAGAGGGTAGCGCGCACATCCCCACAATCCCTCCACAATTGCCCCTGCTGCCACCAAGTTCGGAAGATTATTGTCCGGGACACTGCCGGGAGGCGGGGGGGAATATCCCCGGAGCGTGGGAGATGGGGGGCGTCGCGGGGGGATGGTTACACCGGGCGGGGAGGGGGAGGGGGAGGAGGTAGTGGGAGGGCACTGATGGCATCCGGATGCCTCCGCAGGTCAAGTTTCAAGACCTCACGGAATACGTTCAGGCTGACCTTTGGGCCTCCCACCACAGCACAGACATAAGCTAGGAATCCAGTGTTGAGATTTGATGCTTGACCTGTGTCTGCACGAGGAACATCCCTTGGGGACATTAGAATGTTCCGGAACTGCTCGAGCAACGGTTGGCCAACTTCAAAATGCTCAAGAGAGGAATAAAACACTGATGTTGGGAGTCCCCCTGCAAAGGCCTAAGAGAACAATACAATGTGCCACATCACCACTTAACGCTTCTGATATATTTTAAAGCAAGTTAAATCACTTCCACGGCCCATAGCAAATCCGCAAAGCCTCACTGATTATTTCAATGTTGAAAGCAAACGTAAAATGGTCGCGCGCTGTGGTTGGAAGGAGAAGTGGATTTTAGGCCTACCCCAGGCCTGCATCGATCCCGCCTCTGCTCCATTCCCCAGGCCTGCCCCGACCCGAGACCGACTCCTACCCCAGGCCAGCACTTGATCGCTCAGCCCTGGTCAAATCCCGCCTGCTCCTACTCCAAGCCTATTCGATCCCTTAGGCCTGGTCGAATCCTGGCCTGCTGCTTCTCCATGCCGGCACTTGGTCACTCAGGCCTGGTCAAACTCTAGCTTGCTCCTATCCCAGGCCTACTCGACCCCTCAGGCCTGGCTGAACCCTGCCTACTCCTACCCCAGGCCTACTCAATCCCTCAGGCCTGGTTGAACCCTGCCTACTCCTACCCCAGGCCTACTCGATCCCTCAGGCCTGGCTGAACCCTGCCTACTCCTACCCCAGGCCTACTCAATCCCTCAGGCCTGGTTGAACCCTGCCTACTCCTACCCCAGGCCTACTCAATCCCTCAGGCCTGGTTGAACCCTGCCTACTCCTACCCCAGGCCTACTCGATCCCTCAGGCCTGGTTGAACCCTGCCTACTCCTACCCCAGGCCTACTCGATCCCTCAGGCCTGGTTGAACGCTGGCCTGCGCTTACTCCAGGCCTACTCGATCCTTCAGGACTGATCGAACCCTGCCTGCTTATACCCCAAGCCTACTCGATCCCTTAGGCCTGGTTGAATCCTGGCCTGCTGCTTCTCCATGCCTGTGCTTGATCACTCAGGCCTGGTCAAACTCTGGCTTGCCCCTACCCCAGGCCTACTTGATCCTTCAGGCCTGGTCGAACCCTCCTGGGGCAGAACTGTCGCAGATTTGCACTAAGTGTGGTAGCGGGAAGGGATGGCAGCTTCTCACGCCGTATCGTCCCAATCCCACCACATTGATTAACCATTCCCCGGGAAACGGGCCATTTCCATGGCGGGCGGGCTCCGATTCTCCCACCACGCCATCGCCTCGCTGTTTCACCACGCCGGGCGCCATATTTAAAGTCCAGCTGCGCGCACACCTCTCAGCGCTCCCAGCTCACAACTGCAGCAAAGACCCTGAAAGGCAAAAAGACCACAGCCCACAGGTTCAATAACACGTCCCTCAAGCGCCTTTTGGATGCTATGGAGGCCCCGCTGTGATGTCCTCTATCCCTGCTCTGGCCACAGGAGGTCCAGCAATCTCACCACTCCGGCTTGGCAGGCGGTGCCAGTGGTGAGGTTGGCCATCCAATGCAGATAGAGGATGAATGATCTCATCCGTGCCCCCAGGGTAAAGCAGCCATCTCATCACTCTAAACTCACACACCCACCAGCCCATCACACATTCACTGGCACCTCACTCACTGCCAGCTCAATGGACATCACCACTCACTCTCTCTCACACACCCTCACATCTCCATCTGGCCTCACCTCCTCTGGAGTCTGCCTCTTCAGCCCTCACCCTCTTGAGGCCACTTGCGCAGATCAACATGTACCCCCCACACAGACCCTCCCTTCCCCAGTACAGCCCTCGCCCTGCAGCCTCTTCCCTCGCCTGAGGCCACTTCTCCCCCTTCCCCCAAACAAACCCTAGCCCTGCAGCTGTTGAAAAGCCACCCCTGCCTTATGGCTGGTCTGGTAGGCAGAGACCTGCCCGTGAGCCCCTTTAAGAGCGATGTGGGAGCTGCCTGCGAAGCCTGGCGCTGATGACCACGAGTGCTGCCCGAAGCGAGGGAGGCAAACAAGCCTCAAAGTCCCAAGCGAAGTGCAGCTCACCAGGTGCACGCCGCTTATGTACCGACATGGGCAGACAACCCAGCGGGTGGGGTGGGCAGGGGGAGTGGGGAATGTGTCTGCCGGACTGGCCTTATAATGATTTGAAGGTTGTGTTTACAATGAGGCTCCCAACATGGTGGAAAATGCGGCCTGTCATCCACGGACTGGGACGCCATGGACAATCGCCAACTGGCTTCACAATGCAGTGAAACCGATTCTTGGCCTTCCCGCCATATTGCCCGCCAAGCACGCCCGATGCCAGCGGGCACGGACGATTCCACTCCACCGGAGCGGGACTCGAACCCAGAGCTTCTGGCTCAGGGCAGGGACACTACCCGCTGCACCGCACTTGAACGATCCCGGGGGATAAAAGGGGTTAAGTTCCGAGGACAGGTCGCACAGGCTGGGCTTGCGTTCCCTCGCGTCCAGAAGGTGAAGGGGGCGATCGAATCGAGGGGTTTACGGTGATTACAGGATTCGAGAGGGTCGACGATAGAGAGAAACTGTTTTCTCTGTTGGGGTGGTAGTGGGGGGGGAGGAACCCAGAACAAGGGAGGTGTGGGGGGGGCAGAACCTTAAAACAAGAGCCAGGCCATTCAGGGGGTGCAATGTCAGGAAGCATTTCACACCGAGGGGATCTGGAACTCTCTCTTTCAAAATATGGTGAAGGTTGAGGGGGGTGGGTGGTCAATTGAACATTTGAAAACAGATGGATTTTTGTTGGGACAGGGGGTTATGGAACCAAGGGGGGGAGTGAAGATACAGATCAGCCACGATCTCATCGAATGGCGGAACAAGGTTGAGGGGCCGAATGGCCTGTGGGAGTTGGATTGCAAGGTGCCAGCAGTCCTCAAAAGCTTAAGTCTGAATTTGAAGGTGTCTAGTTTCTCTGAACTTAAGAACGTAATGTACAGGATGTAAGATTTAATTGGAGTTTTGTACTTTAAGCATTCAGCTGCTTTTTCACCCTTGGGGTTGGGGGAGGTGGTAGGAGGGGATGCGTCTGTGAGTGAAGATGGATGTGTTCGCTGTTGCTTTGTTCAGGAAGGGGGTTTAGACCTTCACACGAGGACCATCAGAGCTGGCTGATTCCTGGCTCTCGCGGGCCCGGAGGGTGGGGTTGAGAGGAGGGTGCCGAGAGTGGGAGGCGTGGCAGCTACAAGGTGTGGGGTCTTTGGGGCTGTTCGATGAAGGAGGGAGAGGAAGGTGAGGGGGGGGCATGTCCAGGAGGAGGATGGAAGCGAGGAACCGGGCGAAACCTGGAGGAGGTAACAGGCAGATGAAGATGGCATGAGAGAGAGAGGGAGAGAGAGAGGGAGAGAGAGAGGGAGGAAGCAATGTAGATAAACAGTGAGCAAAGAGGCGGAGACTGGGACATGACCTCCGGTTGAGGTTCAGATGCTGAGGGAAGCCGGAGACAATGATAATGTAATGTAGTATTCCTCGTCCGAACCATAAAGCCAAAGCCTCTTGTCTCTCCCATGCACACTACGCTCACTACACATCAGGTTACTCAGACACAGCATCCCAAAATGGGATTTTCTGAACGGAATCTCATTTCCACTTGAAGGTCACGTTATTGACTGCCTGAACTGACCCTCCCACTGCAGTGCTGAGGGAGTGCTGCACTGTCAGAGGTGCCGTCTTTCAGATGAGATGCTAAACCGAGGCCAGAATCCCCCAATCCCACCCGCCTTCTCCCCATACCCCTCAATCCCACATTCTCCCCATATCCCTCAATCCCACCCACCTTCTCCCCACACCCCTCAATCCCACCTTCTCCCCATACACCTCAATCCCACCCGCCTTCTCCCCATGCCCCTCAATCCCACCTTCTCCCCATACCCCTCAATCCCACCTTCTCCCCATATCCCTCAATCCCACCCGCCTTCTCCCCATGCCCCTCAATCCCACCTTCTCCCCATACCCCTCAATCCCACATTCTCCCCATATCCCTCAATCCCACCCACCTTCTCCCCACACCCCTCAATCCCACCTTCTCCCCATACCCCTCAATCCCACCCGCCTTCTCCCCATGCCCCTCAATCCCACCTTCTCCCCATACCCCTCAATCCCACCTTCTCCCCATATCCCCCAATCCCACCCGCCTTCTCCCCATACCCCTCAATCCCACCTTCTCCCCATATCCCCCAATCCCACCCGCCTTCTCCCCATACCCCTCAATCCCACCTTCTCCCCGTACCCCTCAATCCCACCCACCTTCACCCATACCCCTCAATCCCACCTTCTCCCCAAACCCCTCAATCCCACCCACCTTCACCCATACCCCTCAAACCCACCTTCTCCCCGTACCCCTCAATCCCACCCACCTTCACCCATACCCCTCAATCCCACCTTCACCCATACCCCTCAATCCCACCTTCTCCCCATACCCCTCAATCCCACCCGCCTTCTCCCCATACCCCTCAATCCCACCTTCTCCCCGTACCCCTCAATCCCACCCACCTTCTCCCTATACCCCTTAATCCCACCTTCTCCCCATACCCCTCAATCTCACCTTCTCCCCATATCCCTCAAACTCACCTTCTCCCCATACCCCTCAATCCCACCTTCTCCCCATACCCCTCGATCTCACCTTCTCCCCATATCCCTCAAACTCACCTTCTCCCCATACCCCTCAATCCCACTTTCTCCCCATACCCCTCAATCCCACCTTCTCCCCATACCCCTCAATCCTACCTTCTCCCCATACACCTGAATCTCACCTTCTGCCCATATCCCTCAATCCCACCTTCTCTCCAAATCCCTCAATCCCACCCACCTCCTCCCCATACCCCTCAATCCCACCTTCTCCCCATATCCCTCAATCCCACCTTCTCCCCATACACCTGAATCTCACCTCCTCCCCATACCCCTCAATCCCACCTCCTCCCCATACCCCTCAATCCCACCTTCTCCCCATATCCCTCAATCCCACCCACCTCCCCATATCCCTCAATCCCACCTTCTCCCCATATCCCTCAATCCCACCCACCTCCCCATATCCCTCAAACCCACCGTCTCCCCATATCCCTCAATCCCACCTTGTTCCCATATCCCTCAATCCCACATTCTCCCCATATCCCTCAATCCTACCTTGTTCCCATATCCCTCAATCCCACCCACCTTCTCCCCATATCCCTCAATCCCACCTTCTCCCCATATCCCTCAATCCCACCTTGTTCCCATATCCCTCAATCCCACATTCTCCCCACACCCCTCAATTCCACGACTCTGTGGATAGCGATTCTTTGACGGGTGATATTGCTCGAGCTCCCATATAGCCCCCTAATTTCCTCATTATTCACTCGTTCCCCTGTATTTAAATCCAGCGCTGGGGGTGCAGGGCGGGGTGGTGGGGGCAATGTTCCTGGTCGATTGTCAGACATATTCCTCTCCCCCTCTCCTGAAGCCATTAGCTCACTGCCGGGTGCAATCCCACAGGCACTGGGAACCTTGACAAGTGGCCGCTCCTCACGTGTGCCCCCCCCCCCACCTCAACAGTGGCTATCGGCGCTTATTCGACTTCAGGAGGCATCACACCACTCCTGTCCCGACCAGCTGGCCAGCGCTCGCTGGATCGCAGTCAGGCAGGACAGGTTTGAAAAGGCACTGTATAGACATAAAGTTCCTGTTGTTGAGGGCCAACGCCAAATCCTCAGGGAGTGAGCTCCGCGGCCTAGCCTGCTTTATTTAGACATCGCTGTTACTACCTCCGGGAGGCTGGAGGAGCTGAGCGCTGATGAAAGCATTAAGGAATTGATTGGGAGGAGCAGCGGGTATCAAACAGAGCCAGGGAGATGAATTAACAGGCGCAGCTGAGGCAACAACAGCTACTGCAGCACCTGGGTTAATGACTGTATCTGACTAATGAATATTCATCGCACTCTCGCTGTCCCTGACAGCAGCAGGGGGTATACTTGAGGCGTTGCCATGTTAATACAAAAGCAAAAAAACTGCGGATGCTGGAAATCCAAAACAGAAACAAAAAAATAGCTGGAAAAACTCAGCAGGTCTGGCAGCATCTGCGGAGAGGGTCACGGTTAACGTTCGAGTCCGCATGACCCTTCAACAGAACTGAGGAAAAATAGAAGAGAGGTGAAATATAAGCTGGTTTAAGAGGGGGTGGTGGGGGGGTGGGACAAGAAGAGTTGGATAGAGGGCCAGCGATAGGTGGAGATAACCAACAGATGTAGTAAACACCTTGTCAAACACCGGGAGAGAAATGGAGAGCAATGAAGGTGAACAGGGCAAAAGAGAGATATGGAAATCCTGACAAGGAATGCCTACCTCGAAGAAGTTTTGTTCTTCCTCTCTCCGTCAGGATTTTCGTTACAGCACAGAGGGGTGGCCATTCGGCCCATCGATCGCTGATGCTAGCTCATCAGCTGGAGCGACCTTGGCAGCCGGAGAGGGAGGGGTGGGGGGAGCTTAAACTCAGCTAAACCAAGAACACCTGGAATGGACGGCGAGAGTCTCAGTGTCGGTGACCGTGACAACCATCACCGATTGCTGTAAAAACCCAAAACCGAAATAGAAACAGCTGGAAAAACTCAGCAGGTCCGACAGCCTCTGCAGAGAGGGACACAGTTAACGTTTTGAGTCCGCATGACCCTTCAACAGAACTAAGGGAAAATAGAAGAGAGGTGAAATATAAGCTGGTTTAAGTGGTGGGGGTGGGACAGGTAGAGTTGGATAGAGGGCCAGTGATAGGTGGAGATTGCCAAAAGATGTCACAGACAAAAGGACAAAGAGGTGTTGACGGTGGTGATATTAGCTAAGGAATGTGCTAATGGTGACATGAAGGGTAGAAAGCAGGACGAGCAAGGTGCAGATAGACCTAGTGGGGGTGGGGGTGGGGTGGGGGGAAGGGATCGAAATAGGCTAAAAGGTAGAGATAAAACAATGGATGGAAATACGTTTAAAAATAATGTTTAAAAACCCCATCTGGTTCACTAATGTCCCCTTTAGGGGAAGGAAATCTGCCCTCCTTACCCGGTCTGGGCCTACACGTGACTCCAGACCCCACGGCAGTGGGGTCTCGGTGACTCAGTGACTCTTAACTGCCCTCTGAAATGGAGTAGCGAGCCACGCGGTTCAAGGGCAATTAGGGGTGGGCAACAAACGCGTGGGACTTGCCAGCGACGCCCCCCCCCCCGCCCATCCCGAGAATGGATAAGAACAGGACCCGTGTCGTTTGTCCGAAACCATTTGTCCGAACCCCCCCCTCGGCTTTCTACCGATAATAAACTTGCGTTTATGCCCTGTGCCTTGTACCTAAACGCAATCCCTGCCTTTCCTCTCCCACTGTAGGGCTGTGAATCCCTGTACACTGTAGCTGACACCCCTCGCCAGGCACGTTGCCAGCCTTGACGGCTTAAGGGAGGGTCACCCAGATGTTTGGTAAGGGAGGGCTTCATTAAAAAGCATCCCCCACCCCGTTGACACCACCCTGCATTCCCACTCAAACCCGGCACCACGTCTGGTCCCCACAGCCCCCAGACAGGCAACATGGGGTCCATCCATTATCACCTTTTGCTATCTTAATGTCAGCACCTCCTTTAGCCAGTACAACCACCATTAACAAATCTTCCACCTTTTGTTCATGACATCTTTTGCCATCTCTCCTTTGCCTCCACCCAGGCCTTCTATCCACCTTCACCTGCTCCACCTGCCCCCGACCCCCGCCGCCTTAAACAGTATATATTTCACCACATCTCAACCTCCCTTTAGGTCTGAAGAAGAGTCATACGGACTCGAAACATTATCCCTGTCTCTCTCTCTCTCTCTCTCCGCAGGTGCTATCAGACCTGCTGAGTTTTTCCAGTATATTTTGCTTGCGTTTCAGATTTCCAGCATTCGCAGTATTTGCCCTTCATAACATGGGGATCGAGGTGGTTTATATATAGAATAACAGATACCCGGGAGTGAGTTACAGACTGGAATCTAATCGAGGGGATCGAAGTGGTTTATATATAGAATAACAGATACCCGGGAGTGAGTTACAGACTGGAATCTAATCGAGGGGATCGAAGTGGTTTATATATAGAATAACAGATACCCGGGAGTGAGTTACAGACTGGAATCTAATCGAGGGGTTCGGGGTGGTTTATATATAGAATAACAGATACCCGGGAGTGAGTTACAGACTGGAATCTAATCGAGGGGTTCGGGGTGGTTTATATATAGAATAACAGATACCCGGGAGTGAGTTACAGACTGGAATCTAATCGAGGGGTTCGGGGTTGTTTTATATATAGAATAACAGATACCCGGGAGTGAGTTACAGACTGGAATCTAATCGAGGGGTTCGGGGTGGTTTATATATAGAATAACAGATACCCGGGAGTGAGTTACAGACTGGAATCTAATAGAGGGGTTCGGGGTGGTTTATATATAGAATAACAGATACCCGGGAGTGAGTTACAGACTGGAATCTAATCGAGGGGTTCGGGTGGTTTATATATAGAATAACAGATACCCGGGAGTGAGTTACAGACTGGAATCTAATCGAGGGGTTCAGGGTGTTCTATATATAGAATAACAGATACCCAGCAGTAAGTAACAGTCTGGAATCTAATCGAGGGGCACGGATGGTTTATATATAGAATAACAGATACCTGGGAGTGAGTTACAGACTGGAATCTAATCGAGGGGTTCGTGTGGTTTATATATAGAATAACAGATACTCGGGAGTGAGTTACAGACTGGAATCTAATCGAGGGGTTTGGGTGGTTTATATATAGAATAACAGATACCCAGGAGTGAGTTACAGACTGGAATCTAATCGAGGGGTTCGGGGTGGTTTATATATAGAATAACAGATACCCGGGAGTGAGGTACACACTGGAATCTAATCGAGGGGTTCGGGTGGTTTATATGTAGAATAACAGATACCTGGGAGTGAGTTACAGACTGGAATCTAATCGAGGGGTTCGGGGTGGTTTATATACAGAATAACAGATACCCGACAGTGAGTTACAGACTGGAATCTAATCGAGGGGTTCAGGTGGTTTATATATAGAATAACAGATACCCGGGAGTGAGTTACAGACTGGAATCTAATCGTGGGTTTCAGGTGGTTTATATATAGAATAACAGATACCCGGGAGTGAGTTACAGACTGGAATCTAATCGAGGGGTTCGGGGTGGTTTATACATAGAATAACAGATACCTGGGAGTGAGTTACAGACTGGAATCTAATCGAGGGATTCGGGTGGTTTATGTATAGAATAACAGATACCCGGGAGTGAGTTACAGACTGGAATCTAATCGAGGGGTTCCGGGGGGGTTTATATATAGAATAACAGATACCTGGGAGTGAGTTACAGACTGGAATCTAATCAAGGGGTTCGGGGTGGTTTATATATAGAATAACAGATACCCGGGAGTGAGTTACAGACTGGAATCTAATCGAGGGGTTCCGGGGGGGTTTATATATAGAATAACAGATACCTGGGAGTGAGTTACAGACTGGAATCTAATCAAGGGGTTCGGGGTGGTTTATATATAGAATAACAGATACCCGGGAGTGAGTTACAGACTGGAATCTAATCAAGGGGTTCGGGGTGGTTTATATATAGAATAACAGATACCCGGGAGTGAGTTACAGACTGGAATCTAATCGAGGGGTTCGGGGTGGTTTATATATAGAATAACAGATACCCGGGAGTGAGTTACAGACTGGAATCTAATCGAGGGGTTCGGGGTGGTTTATATATAGAATAACAGATACCCGGGAGTGAGTTACAGACTGGAATCTAATCGAGGGGTTCGGGGTGGTTTATATATAGAATAACAGATACCCGGGAGTGAGTTACAGACTGGAATCTAATCGAGGGGTTCGGGGGGTTTATATATAGAATAACAGATACCCGGGAGTGAGTTACAGACTGGAATCTAATCGAGGGGTTCGGGCGGTTTATATATAGAATAACAGATACCTGGGAGTGAGTTACAGACTGGAATCTAATCGAGGGGTTCGGGCGGTTTATATATAGAATAACCGACACCCGGGAGTGAGTTACAGACTGGAATCTAATCGAGGAGTTCGGGCGGTTTATATATAGAATAACCAACACCCGGGAGTGAGTTACAGACTGGAATCGAATTGAAGGATTTAAATATTTTGATTTAAGCCCAGGGCAGAGTTAATTCTTGGATTTTGGAGTTTCTCCGTTCTGGTTGCTGGGGGTCCCTGTCTGCCCGATGCTGCAGCACCCACTGCTGGTCGAAGAGCGTAATCCCTGTGTGACTTGTTTACACAGGGCTGTTCCCACTCGAAGACCCCGGGATCTCCCGGCCCCCGACACGGCCTCTCCCGATTTTCCCCCTCCCGGCCCGTGAGGATGCCCGCCGGTGGGTGTCGGGGCCGGAAAAATCCCGGCCCAGCGGCGGACGTCAGGGTTTAACGATGGGGACGAGCTGAGGGGAACGTGACACAGGCAGGGCACAGAAGTGGTTTATTCTGTACTTGCGTTAATAACAGACACTCAAGAAATAAAGGCTGCAGGTACCTCCTTTGAACAAGCTTTTGGTCTAATTATGTGGCTCGGTGTCAAACGTGCTCCTGTGAGGCATTTCAGGATATTGGAGACGCCGTGTAGATACAAGTTATTTTAATGCTGACCGAATTCAAGGCGCGAATCAGCTTGTGATGTTTACGCCTGTCGCGCATCACTTAAAGAGGCAGCTTTCACCCTGTCAAGGCCTTGTCTTTAGTGTCCTTTCCTACTTCAGAGTCGACGCCAGGCAACGTCACCTTCTCCTCGAGCGGCGGAGAGGTTTAAGGAGTTGCCTTTTTTATTTATTCTTTCACGGGGACGTGGGCGTCGCTGGCCGGGCCCAGCATTTATCGTCCGTCCCTCACTGCCCCTCGAGAAGGGGGCGGGTGGGCCGCCATCTTGAGCGGCTGCCAGTCCGCGCGGCGTGGGTACGCCCACCGTGCTGTTTGCGAGGGGCGATCCAGGGAATTTTGGCTCTCCGAGCTCCGAGCATTAAGCGCCAGCTGGTAGCTCACTCTCATCGGGGGGCGAATTATTCCTCCCCTCTCTCTCCCCACCCCCCACCCCCAACATGGGTGGCCGGCGTTTAACGCTGCCCAAAGACCACTGGAGCCTCACTCAATGCAGCGGAGGAGACGATGATAGAAGCAACACCTTTTCTCTGTAGCCGTGGGAGGAAGGAGTGATGGTCTGCAGCTTCAGCTGAAGCTCGGGGTGGGGGGGGTCTGAGTTTCAGACTGGACAATGCAACTCGCAACAGGGGCTTTTGTCTGGCACCCAAAGGCAGCTCATTTCGAATCACCACAACAACTTGCATTTATATGGTGCCTTTCGCAGAGTAAAACATCCCAAGGTGCTACGCACGAGCATTGTCGAACACAATTTGCCCCCGAGCCACATGAGGAGAATCAGGGACTAGTGACCAAAAGCTCGGTCAAAGAGGTCGGATTTAAGGGGTGCCTTAAAGGAGGGGGGAGAGGAGGAGAGATTTAAGGAGTTGCATTTTTATTTATTCTTTCACAGGGTGTGGACGTTGCTGGCATTTATTGCCCATCCCTAATTGCCCCCTTGAGAAGATGGTGGGGGTGAGCCGCCTTCTTGAGCCGCTGCAGTCCATGTGGTGTGGGTACACCCATAGCGCTGTTAGGGAGGGAGTTCCAGGAGTTTTGACCCAGTGACAGTGGAGGAACGGCCGACAGTTCCAGAAAGCCCAGTGCTTAGGGCCTCAGGCAGTTTGAAGACACAGATGTCAGTGTGGGGGGGATTAAAAGAGGGGGTGCTCAAGAGGGCAGAGACAGAGCTCAGACAGTTATAGGGGAGGAGGTGGTTACAGAGATAGGGAGGAAGTTACAGAGATAGGGAGCAGGTTATAGAGATAGGGAGGAGATTACAGAGATAAGGAGGGAGTTACAGAGATAGGGAGGAGTTTCCAAAGATAGGGAGGAGGTTACAGAGATAGGGAGGAGGTTACAGAGATAGGGAGCAGGTTATAGAGATAGGGAGGAGGTTATAGAGATAGGGAGGAGGTTACAGAGATAAGGAGGGGGTTACAGTGATAGGGAGGAGGTTCCAAAGATAGGGAGGAGGTTACAGAGATAGGGAGGAGATAGAGATAGGGAGGAGATTACAGAGATAAGGAGGGGGTTACAGAGATAGGGAGCAGGTTATAGAGATAGGGAGGAGATTACAGAGATAAGGAGGGGGTTACAGAGATAGGGAGGAGGTTCCAAAGATAGGGAGGAGGTTACAGAGATAGGGAGGAGGTTGCAGAGATAGGGAGGAGGTTCCAAAGATAGGGAGGAGGTTCCAAAGATCGGGAGGAAGTTACAGAGATAGGGAGGAGGTTACAGAGTTACAGAGGAGATTACAGAGACAGGTGAGGAGGTTACAGAGATAGGGAGGAGGTTACAGAGATAGGGAGGAGGTTCCAAAGATAGGGAGGAGGTTCCAAAGATAGGGAGGAAGTTACAGAGATAGGGAGGAGGTTACAGAGTTACAGAGGAGATTACAGAGATAGGTGAGGAGGTTACTGAGATAGGGAGGAGGTTACAGAGATAGGGAGGAGGTTCCAAAGATAGGGAGGAGGTCACAGAGATAGGGATGAGGTTACAGAGATAGGGAGGAGGTTACGGAGATAGGACGGAGGTTATAAAGGTAGAGGGGAGGCTACAGAAATAGGGAGGAGATTTCGAAGATAGGGAGGTGGTTACAGAGATAGGGAGGGTATTACAGAGATAAGGAGGGGGTTACAGAGATTGGGAGGAGGTTACAGAGAGAGAGGGAGTTTACAGAAATAGGGAGGAGGTTACAAAGATAGAGAGAAGGTTACAGAGATAGGGAGGAGATTTTGAAGATAAGGAGGTGGTTACAGAGATGGGGAGGAGGTTGAGATCAGGAGGCGGTTACAGAGATAGAGAGGAGGTTGAGATCAGGAGGCAGTTACAGAGATAGAGAGGAGGTTGAGATCAGGAGGCGGTTACAGAGATAGAGAGGAGGTTGAGATCAGGAGGCGGTTACAGAGATAGAGAGGAGGTTGAGATCAGGAGGCGGTTACAGAGATAGAGAGGAGGTTGAGATCAGGAGGAGGTTACCGAGATAGAGAGGAGGTTGAGATCAGGAGGCGGTTACAGAGATAGAGAGGAGGTTGAGATCAGGAGGCGGTTACAGAGATCGAGAGGAGGTTGAGGTCAGGAGGCGGTTACAGAGATAGAGAGGAGGTTGAGATCAGGAGGCGGTTACAGAGATAGAGAGGAGGTTGAGATCAGGAGGCGGTTACAGAGATAGAGAGGAGGTTGAGATCGGGAGGCGTTTACAGAGATAGGGAGGGAGCACACGAGGAATCTGAAAAGAAGAATATGGATTTTAATATCGCATCGATTTTTTTTGGGAGCAGGAGCTCATTTAGGCCAGGAGATTGTCCAGGCCAAAGCGAGGACCAGATTAGTTGGGGGGGAGTGGCGAAGAATCCAGGATGGTGGTGATGCCAAACCACGCCTCGTACCAGAGCAAGGGCGGTGACACAGAAAGCATTGCCTTGCGGTTTGGGAGCGGGGGTGGTCGCTGACCGCAGGGGGTGGGGGGGAGAGTGGGGGTGGGGGGGAGGTGGTGGGAGAGGCCTGGGAGAGAGCGGGGAGATGGTGTGGTGTGTGGGGGGGGGTGAGGGGGGAGGAACTCAGAGCCAGGGACCGGGAAAGCACAGCGCGAGGCAGCGGCAGGGCAGGGCTAAACATCTCTGATGGAAAATTGCCGTGTTTAATGACTGTGAGTAATAGCGGCGAAATTAAAAAAAAAATAAAAAATAAAGGGTCTCCTTTTAACAAGCGGTGATTCATCACATATGTCAGGGATAGCAGCAGTTCAATCAGAAAGAAGCAGCGAGGCATGAATTTAGCAATGTGTTCAATTAAAGCCGTAAGTGTGTGCATCTCTCTGACGAGTCATCAGCAGATCCCAGGCTGGAAATTATATATGTGCTTACGGAGAAGCGCACTCCGACAAATATAATCGGCAAGCTCTTTATGAACTTAGCTTAACGCTTGAAGCGAAACGCTCCCAAACTCTCCGAGATTAGTGTTCCGTCGCCGATGTTATGTCAACGTATTAACTAACGGCGTGCGGCAACCGAGCCACGGGACTCCCACCGGGCAGCCGAGCCTGCCGCACTGACCTGGCGTCCTGCCGTCGACAGGGCCCTCGGCCTTGCGCTCCCGTGTGCCTGGAGGAGCTGACGCTCCAGCTCCAGCTCAAGGCGGAGCAGAGGGTTCAGGGCTCGCTCCTTGCCGAGGGGGGCCCCCTCACTCTGCCGCAGCCCCCCCAACCCCGCCCCACCTCCCGCTTTGGCCGGAGCGCGGGGGAGTCTCCCGACGCCGCCTTTTAAAGTCCCCCTTCTCCCTCCGCCGTTCCCCGAGGCAGCGGGGGCCAGAGCGACCGGGGTTTGTGGCTGCGGAGCCGCAGCTCGGTGTGCAGGCCTCGGGCCTACCCCTGGTTCAGTTCGGTGCCCTCCCTCCCCCACCCCCCACCCCGCCGTTTCTAATTTTTATTGCTGGGCTGCGGGCGCCGCTGGCAAGGCCGACGTTTCTTGCCCGCATTTCCCTCCCGTTTGATGCCACTGAGCGGCTTGGGCCTGTCAGAGGGCGGGCAAGGGGCAACCACACCGCTGTGAGACTGGAATCACATAGATCGGGAGGAGGTTACAGAGATAGGGAGGAGGTTACAGAGATAGGGAGGAGGTTACAGAGATTGGGAGGAGGTTACAGAGATAGGGAGGAGGTTACAGAGATAGAGAGGAGGTTACAGAGATAGGGAGGAGGTTACAGAGGTAGGGAGGAGGTTACAGAGATAGGGAGGAGGTTACAGAGATAGGGAGGAGGTTACAGAGATAGGGAGGAGGTACAGAGATAGAGAGGAGGTTACAGAGATAGGGAGGAGGTTACAGAGATAGGGAGGAGGTACAGAGATAGGGAGGAGGTACAGAGATAGAGAGGAGGTTACAGAGAAAGGGGGAGGTTACAGAGATAGGGAGGAGGTTACAGAGATAGGGAGAGGTTACAGAGATAGGAGGAGGTTACTGAGATAGGGAGGTGGTTACAGAGATGGTGAGGAGGCTACAGAGATTGAGAGGAGGTTACAGAGATTGGGAGGAGGTTACAGAGATAGGGAGGAGGTTGCAGAGATTGGGAGGAGGTTACAGAGATAGGGAGGAGGTTACAGAGATAGGGAGGATGTTCTGAAGATTGGGAGGAGGTTACAGAGATTGGGAGGAGGTTACAGAGATAGGGAGGAGGTTACAGAGATAGGGAGGAGGTTACAGAGATAGGGAGGAGGTTACAGTAACATGGAGGAGGTTACGGAGATAGGGATGAGGTTACGGAGAAAGGAGGAGATTACAGAGATGGAGGGGAGAAGGGGACATGGTGGGAATGTCGCTGGTCTAGTAATCCCGTGGCCCAGGCCGATGCTGCTCTGGGGATAAAACCGGAAAGTGCTGGAAAAACGTAGCTGGTCTGGCAGCATCCGTGGGGAGAGAAACAGAGTTAACCTTTCGCGTCCGTATGACCCTTCTTCAGAGCTGAAGAGAAGTGGAAATATGATGGATACTAAACTGTTTATTATTTTTATATCTTTTTAAATCAGTTTTCCTCAAACCCCCACCTCACCCACCACCCCCTTCGCCCCCACCGCACTCCACAGGGTCACCTTGTTTCCGTGTTGTGCTTTCACACAGCGCTGACCCTTGTTCTGTTAGTAACACATTCCGCTATCTTACCTTCACGCCGCTATCAACACCTCCTTGAGTCTTTAACACTGCCATTAACGCTCCCTCTGTCTTGTGTCCGCGGCATCTCTGTCAATCTCTCCTGAGCTCCCACCTCTCCCTGTCCTCCTGTCTTGTTCATCCGCCTGCTCCACCTCCCCCCACCCCCTCAAACAATATAAAACCCCGTCACATTTCTACTTCTCCTTGACTCTGAAGAAGAGTCAGACGGACTCGAAACGTCCACCCCCACCCCCTGTTTCTCTCTCCACAGACGCTGCCATGCCCGCTGGGTTTTTCCAGCATTTTCGGTTTGTATTTCGGGGTGGGGGTGGGGGTGGGGGGCCAGTTAAGAGCCACCGCGTTTGCTGTGTGAGACTGGAGTCGCATGGGGAGAAGGTGGCGTGCTGGGAATGGTGTGGCTGGGCCCAGGCCAATGCTCTGGGGATAAAACCGGAAAAACGCTGGGAAAACTCAGCAGGTCGGGCAGCGTCTGCGGAGAGGGAAACAGAGTTGACGTTTCGAGTCCGTACGACTCTAAAAGAGTTCCCTGTTTTTATTTCATATTCCCGTCGTCCTCGGTGTTTTTCTTTCACTCTGATGCCCTGGGGCGGCGGGGGGGTGGGGGTGGGTGGCAGCTGGTAGAATTTAAATTCAATGAATGAAAATCTGGAATAGAAAGAGTCTCAGTCAACGGTGACCACGGCGACCACCATCGATCGTCGTTAAAAAATCCCATCTGGAGAGGGGAGGAGTGAGCGGATCTTCAACCGCGGGGTGGTGGTTGGCGGTTGGCGGTGGTTGGCGGGGCCTGTGGAGGCCACACCTGTTGAGGTCGGGGAGGGCGGGGTGAGAGGCCACGGCAACGAGCGAGGACGGGAAAGGCGTTGGCGGCGGCGGCGGGATTATCGCCGGGCCCCGTCATCCTGAGAGCCCTGGGGACCTGGGTCCGAATCCCACCGGTGAGATTCGGAATTCGATACGTGAGGGGAAAAAAAAATAAACCTAGAATTAAAAGCCTGATGACGCCAATCGCTGTTAACAAAAAAAAAAAACCCCACCCGGTTCGCTCACGTCCCCTTTAGGGAAGGAAACCTGCCGTCCTTACCCGGTCCGGGGCCTACACGTGACTCGGGGCCTACACGTGACTCCGGACCCACACAGCCACGTTGGTTGACTCTGAACGGCCGCCGGAAACGGCCGAGGGAGCCGCTCGGGTCGAGGGGGCAATTAGGGATGGGTAACGAATGCTTGTTTTACCAGTGACGCCCTGAAAATAGAAACGTGTAGGCCCAGGCCGGGTGAGGATAGCAGCTTTCCCTCCCTCAGAGGGCACACTGGCGAACTGGATGCCTCTTTGAAAGAGCAGGGCCTCTTATTGCGGAAGGGTCATTGAACGGGGGTGGGGCGGTGGGGGTGGGGGTGGGGGGGATTCACTCTCTCCCACGGCCGGCCTGGGGTTTGAACTCACCATGTCCGACGGATGGTTAGGCCGGGCCGCTGGTCCTGCGACAGCCATCACAAGGTTACCCGGCAACCTCCCCCCTGCACCGTGTCGGGCTGAGAGAACGGCGTCCGGTCTTCCGGGGGCCGACCCTTAACCTCGCCACATCGCCACAAGCGGGAGAGTCAAGGGACGGACTTTTTGCAGCGCCCCCCCCCCCCCACCCCCATCGCGGAGGGGGTGGGGCCGGAATACGCGGCGCGCCGTTCAAAAAGCCCACTGGCTTCGGCGGGACCGGAAAATCCCGCCGGAGGGAGGGGGCCAGAGAGTTGCGGCCTTAGCGTCTCAGGTGGCTTGACTCCCCCGGGGCCTATCTCTTTGAGGCCTCTGGTAGCTGGTCTCCATGACAACCAAATTCATGCCCAGGGCTGTGCGGTTACTGCCATAAAACATCCTGAGGTGCTTCCCCGGACCGTTACTCGATGAAATTTGACACGTCAGGAGATAACAGGACAAGAAATCAAAGGCTCGGTCAAAGAGGTTGATTTTAAGGAGCGGCTTAAAGAAGGAGAGAGAGAGAGAGAGAGGCTGAGTGGTTTACGGAGGGAATTCCGGAGTTTTGGCTCCCCAGGCAGCTGAAGGCACGGCCGCCGACGGTGGCGCGATGGAAATCAGGAGCGCGGAATAGGTCGGGATCGGAGGGATTCTCGGAGGAGGGCGCAGAGATAGGGCAGCGATGGAGGGCTTCGGAGAAACACCAGAGTAGGGGGACTGCCTGTGGGTAAGAGCCATTCCAGGCGAGGACAAATCCCCCGATCGCAACCACCACCCTCCACTCCCCACCACCCTCACGCCACTTTAAGGGTGCATCACCTCCTGATCGTGACTGATCGCAGGCAACGCTCCCAGCATGCACCAGGGCAATATGTTTTACCTTTGACTCTTCGACAGAGAAAGAGGCAACGCTGGCCTTGGAGGGAGTGCAGTGGAGGTTCACCTGGGACGGGCAGGATTGTCTTATGAGGAGAGATTGAGGAGACTGGGCCTCTATTCCCTAGAGTTTCGAAGAATGAGAGGCGATCTCATTGAAGTGTACAAATTCCTTACAGGGCGTGACGGGGTCGACGCGGATAGGATGTTTACCCCCAGGCTGGTGGGTCGAGAACCAGGGGACACAGTCTCAGAATAAGGGGCCAGGCCACTTAGGGGTGAGACGAGGAGGAATTTCTTCACTCGGAGGGTTGGTGGACCTTTGGAATTCTCTACCCCCCCACCCGCCAGAGGCTCAGTCGCTGAGTACGTTCAAGACTGAGGTCGGTAGATCTCTCAGGTACCGATGACACGAAGGGATACGGGGGGATGGTGCGAGGGAAGATGGCGTTGAGGTAAAAGGTCAAGCCGTGATCTAGTGGAAGGGCGGAGCAGGCCCGAGGGGCCGAGTGGCCTAAGTCCTGCCCCCCTACGTTCCTTTGTTCTCCCCCACCCCAGCGATGTCATCAAGAGCACAAAGATAAAGTCTCCGGGGCAGGGTGGGGTGGGGTGGGAGGGCGAGAGGCGATTAAAAGAGATAATTTTACCACAAAGAGAAACCTAAAGGCTTTAATAACGATTAAAATAAAGGCCCAGAGGAGGCTGTGTGGATAAAGGTGGAAAATAACATTGAAGAACGGTACGTGGTCCTCTTGAATCAGGCTAAAAGTGCATTTAACCGGTTTAAAACAAACAGGAGAGGTGTCTGCGTCTTCACCTGACTTTGCCTTTGCAGGCGAAGGGAGAGTCTCTGCAACAAAACAGGTCAAACTCATCTCCAAACCTCGCATTTCAAAAGTCGTGTAATTCTCTGTTACCTTATTTAAAAGTGCGACATAAATAACTTCTACTTCTTTCTCTGCTGGCTTAAATTCTCTATAAAACCGAGGCTAAAAGTCCTGTAAATGGGTAACATCGTGTGTTAACCGTCTTAAACCACAACCAAAGCCGTTGTAATTCAGGAGTTTGCAGTGTAAAACCTCAGGCCGCTCTCTCACTCACACACACACGCACACAATGATCTAATCTAAGCATCCAGTATTAACCAGCTGGCCGTTGACTTAACATGACAGTGGCGGGGGTGGGAGGGTCGGTCATCAGGTCAGCACTCTGGGGTCAAGTCTCGATCCTGCCCTTTGTAAGGCCACCCCCCCCATTGCAAAGGTCAAGTAGGGCCCCGAGAACCTGGCAGTGCCGGGGGACGAGCACTGGATTGGCTAGCTTGGCCAATCGGGCGGACGCAGCCAAACCTCCTGATTGGCCGCCTGACGATCTTTTGGCGTCTCATTGGTGCGTTAAAAGTGTGATATTTTCCCAAGGAAGGAAGAGATTCTTTGTTAAAGGGAGTGCTCGCCCATCCCTTATACTTAATGGAGGAACTGTCCACAAAGACACACTTTGTCCTGCGGGTCACTTGCTTGTGACCGCTCCTACTTGCGATTTTCCCTCATGAATTTTTTTAAGATGGTGCCATAATTTATGGGGTCAACGGAGCATTAGGTAACTCAAGAGGAGCCTGATGTTTACTATTACCCTTCATTCTTTGAGACAGACCTTCGCACCCTGAGTGACCTTCAGTAAGTAACGTAGACCATAGATAGTGCTTTCCTCAGTAAGATAGGTCTACAGATTGTCCTTCCCTAAGATAGACTTACAGACAGCCCTTCCCTCAGTAAGATAGATCCTGAGATGGTCCTTCACTAAGTGAAACAGACCTTTAGACGTTGAGATAGACTTTCCATGTCCTCTGCTAAATATTCAGGCAGATATTTGCTACAAAGATAGATGTTGAGACAAAGAGACAGAGCACCCATTAAACACCCTCAGATAGAGCACCCATTAAACACCCAGAGACAGAGCACCCATTAAACACCCAGAGACAGGGCACCCATTAAACACCCAGAGACAGGGCACCCATTAAACACCCAGAGACAGAGCACCCATTAAACACTCAGAGACAGAGCACCCATTAAACACCCAGAGACAGGGCACCCATTAAACACTCACAGACAGAGCACCCATTAAACACCCAGAGACAGAGCACTCATTGAGCACCCAGAGACAGAGCACCCATTAAACACCCAGAGACAGAGCACCCATTAAACACCCAGAGACAGGGCACCCATTAAACACCCAGAGACAGAGCACTCATTGAGCACCCAGAGACAGAGCACCCATTAAACACCCAGAGACAGAGCACCCGTTAAACACCCAGAGACAGGGCACCCATTAAACACTCAGAGACAGAGCACCCATTAAACACCCAGAGACAGAGCACCCATTAAACACCCAGAGACAGAGCACCCATTAAACACCCAGAGATAGAGCACCCATTAAACACCCAGAGACAGAGCACCCATTAAACACCCTCAGATAGAGCACCCGTTAAACACCCAGAGACAGAGCACCCATTAAACACCCAGAGACAGAGCACCCATTAAACACCCAGAGACAGGGCACCCGTTAAACACCCAGAGACAGAGCACCCATTAAACACCCAGAGACAGGGCACCCATTAAACACCCAGAGACAGAGCACCCGTTAAACACCCAGAGACAGAGCACCCGTTAAACACCCAGAGACAGAGCACCTGTTAAACACCCAGAGACAGAGCACCCGTTAAACACCCAGAGACAGGGCACCCATTGAGCACCCAGAGACAGAGCACCTGTTAAACACCCAGAGACAGAGCACCCATTAAACACCCAGAGACAGAGCACCCATTAAACACCCAGAGACAGGGCACCCATTAAACACCCAGAGACAGGGCACCCATTAAACACCCAGAGACAGAGCACCCATTAAACACCCAGAGACAGGGCACCCATTGAGCACCCAGAGACAGAGCACCCATTAAACACCCAGAGCCAGAGCACCCATTAAACACCCAGAGACAGGGCACCCATTGAGCACCCAGAGACAGAGCACCCATTAAACACCCAGAGACAGAGCACCCATTGAGCACCCAGAGACAGAGCACCCATTAAACACCCAGAGACAGGGCACCCATTGAGCACCCAGAGACAGAGCACCCATTGAGCACCCAGAGACAGAGCACCCATTAAACACCCAGAGACAGGGCACCCATTGAGCACCCAGAGACAGAGCACCCATTGAGCACCCAGAGACAGAGCACCCATTAAACACCCAGAGACAGGGCACCCATTGAGCACCCAGAGACAGAGCACCCATTGAGCACCCAGAGACAGAGCACCCATTAAACACCCAGAGACAGGGCACCCATTAAACACCCAGAGACAGGGAACCCATTAAACACCCAGAGACAGAGCACCCATTAAACACCCAGAGACAGAGCACCCACCTATTATCCAGTGCTGGCACCCCTCCTCCTTGTTGAGGTCACATCCAGGTTTACTGACTCGTGGATGAGAAGCCCAGGAGTCAGTTTATATCCTAATGACAAGGAGTAAATGAACCTTGCTAGTCTTGTGGAAATCAATGGAACCCAATTATTCATCCACTCCACGATCATAAACCTGGAACACTCAATGCTGGTGGAGCCCATTTCTTTGTAAGAGCTTTAGATGGAACATTCATTACCGAAACAGGCCATTCAGCCCAACAGTCCGTGCTAGCATTTACACGCCACACTGTTCCACCCACCTAGCTTCAGCCTGTCGGTCTATCTTTCTATCCCCTCTCCTCTCGTGTCATCATTTCCTTTCCCATGCATCTCGCTCTTTCCCTGGCCCAGTTCCTGTGGTAGCGAGTCCCGCGCTCTACCCAAGTGAAGAAACTTCTCCAGTTTTCCCAGTTGGATTTATCCTGTACTTGGGGCCTCCTCGTTTCAGATGCTCCCAGGAGTGGAACGTTCTATCCACACCTACCCTGGCCAAGTGACCCATCGGGTACAAACCTCCACCCGGTCTCCTCCCTCCCTATCAAGGAAAAGTCCCGACCTGTTTCACCTTTCCCCCGATCGCTGTTAGCTTCTTATTTGGGGGTGTTTCTCACTTAGCCGGTTCCATTTGCCCCTTCCGCGTGTGACTCCTGGCTGGTTACCCGTTCCCTCGACGCCAGCGTCTGGTTTTAGCCCCGTCCGTTTTAACGGTTCGGAGAGGGTGGGAGCTTTCCCCACAGCTCCTCGTGGTCCACGCCACCCAGAGGCTGGGCTGTGGGGACAGAACCGGGGGTGAGCGGGAGGGAATGGTAGGCCCGCGGTGGGCGGGTGTCCAC
The DNA here is from genome assembly GCF_964194155.1 of Cetorhinus maximus. NCBI lineage: Eukaryota > Metazoa > Chordata > Chondrichthyes > Lamniformes > Cetorhinidae > Cetorhinus > Cetorhinus maximus. The sequence goes on from NC_135909.1 coordinate 5,577,885, forward strand.
CAAGCCGGGCTCGCCACCCATCCGCCCCCCCGTCTTTTCCCAAGGGGCAATTAGGGACGGGCAACAAACACTGGGCCTTTAGCCAGCGACGCCCGCGCCCGGTGAACGGGTATTAAAAAGAGGACAGCTCACTGGTGTCTCGCCGCCCCAACCCAACCCCTTCCAAAAAAAGGAGCCCTCCAACCAACTGCAGAGCAGGATCCCATTTCCCACACCCTCCCCCTTCGGTTGTCCCCCCACACGGTACAGGCCGAGGCCCCCGACAAATGGCGACCCCGTTACTGTGTGAAGGCAATGGTGACCAATGGCAACCGAAAACCCGCTGCCCCATCTCGATTTTGTCTGCCTCAGTCATCTCACCTCTCGCTCCCTCTCTCCCTCTCTCTCTCCCCCTCTCTCCCGCTCTCTCTCACTCTCCCTCTCTCTCTCTCTCTCCCTCTCTCCCTCTCTCTCCCTCTCTCTCCCTCTCTCCCTCTCCCTCCCCCTCTCCCTCTCTCTCCCTCTCTCTCCCTCTCCCCCTCTCTCCCTCTCTCTCCTTCCTCTTCGCACTCCCTCTCTCCCTCTATCTCTCTCCCCCTCTATCTCTCTCCCTCTCTCCCTCTCTCTCCGTCTCTCTCTCCCTCTCCCTCTCTCTCCCTCTCCCCCTCTCTCCCTCTCCCTCTCTCTCCCTCCCTCTCTACCTCTCTCCCTCCCTCTCTCCCTCTCTCTCTCTCCCCTCTGCACTCCCTCTCTCTCTCTCCTTCTCTCTCTCCCCTCCGCACTCCCTCCCTCCCTCTCTCCCTCTCTCTCCCTCTCCCTCTATCTCTCTCCCTCTCTCCATCTCCCTCCCTCTCTCCCTCTCTCTCTCTCCCCTCCTCACTCCCTCTCTCCCTCTCTCTCTCTTCCCTCCACAGCAACACACACGGGACATAAGCTCCAGGGAGAGAAATTTCAGCCAAGTCAACGGCCTGGTGGCTAATATCTTACCTTTGACCTTTCACATACCCAAAGCTTTAAGTGTTAACTGTTGACCTTTGACCTTGCAGATTTTAACTGCTGAAATGTCTCTTTAAACCTTTAAGGCAACTTTGATAATGAGCGGCTGGCGATTGCTAGACAGCGAATTCCATATCGACTCGGTCGGGTAGTAGATGAGTGGCTACTTGACAAAGGTAAAAAGCAATTAATTAAAAACTTTTAACATTTAAAAAAAAAACGACACAAACCGCAAAAAAAAAGAAGGAAAAAGAAACCTTAACTTTAACATAACCCAACAATAATTCTATTTTAATTCTTTTAAATGCTAAAACGTGTGAGTAAAATTAAACGAGCCAGATAAAACCTGTTTTAACTGTAACCAAGTTTGGAGCTTCACGCTTTTTGTTTTGGCGAGACTGCTTATGTTGCTGTTGTTAATGCTGCTGTCTTGTTGGAATATATAATATATATAATATACTGCTGTTTCCTGGGCAACGGGGCCTAACCGTTTTGGGGCCCGGTGGAAGCCTCTTTGCCCTTTGACCTTTGAAGAGCTTGAAGAGTTGGGTTGGGTTGGGCCGCGCGCAGAGGCCATCACCACCTCCAAACCGCGTCGAGGGGGCTGGCCCCCCCCATGTTAGCGGCACCCGCTCTCCCACGCTGCAAACCCACACCCCCCCCCAAAAAGCGCCCCCCCACCCCCACCCCTTAGCCACAGGCCACGCGTTGGCGCGAGCTGGTAAAGGTCGAGGGTCGTGAAAGTGTTGGCGGGGGTCGGGCGGGGAGAGAGAGGTGGGCGGCGCTGGACGGGCCCCCCGGCTATTCAGCCCCTCCCCCCCCCCGCTACCCCGCCCCCCCCCACCGTCCGCCAGGGTCCACCGGCCGCGCCGAGGGGCCTGGCCCCGGTTCGGGAGGGGTGGCCGCTCGGGTGCCGCGCCTCGCTCGCCAAGGGGCGCCCCCTTCCCTGACGACACCCCCCCCCCCCCCCCACCCCCGACCCCACAGAACCCTTCTCGAGGTGGGGGGGGCGGGGAGGGGGAGCGGCGAATTTCCACAGGCGGCTTTGACTTCTGTTGGCGCCTCCCTTCTGCTCCTCGGAGTGGACCCGGTGAGGTGGGGTCAGGTAAACCCCAGGGTTGGCTGATCTAAGTCGATTGTGGTTCATAACTGAATGCAGAAGCCCACCCGGGCTAGGGGGTTTGCAGGGGTTGGGGGGGTGGGGGGGACAGGGTGGGGGTGGGTGGGAGGGTTGGTGATCAGGGGGAGGTGAAAACCAGCCAGAGTTCCTGCGAGTGATCACTGCCCTACCATTGAGCTTGGGTTCGATCAGATGCCCTCATTGGTCGGGGAGACGCCCTCCAGGCAGAGGGAGGCTTCGGGCGAAGCAAGGTTCCGATGTTCCGGCTGGGTGGCATCTCCCAACCCAACCCTAAGCCAATCGCTTTGCAGGATTTGATCAGGCGGCATGGTAGGCCACGGGCATGGGTGGCAGGAGCGGGCGGCGAGTGATATTCCAGCTCATTGAAAGGCAGGCAGGACCCCTTTAAACCCTGAATCAGCTGAGGTGGCACGGGCGGGCGTCGGAGTCCGAGGTCAAACACCTCCGGCCTCTGCCTGACCGGGGAAGATCTCTGATATATGCTGCACAGGGGGCCTCCGGTCCTGGGGGTAGGCCCGAGAATCAGGTGCCTGCGGTTCCCGGGCTCAGTGGGCCACAGTCTCGTCTCTCCCGGATTTGAGCACCACCCCAGGGATTTGAACACAAAATCAAGGCTGACACTCCCAATGCCAGGAGTGATGGAGCGCTGCACTGTCGGAGGGTCAGTACTGAGGGAGTGCTGCACTGTCGGAGGGTCAGTGCTGAGGGAGTGCTGCACTGTCGGAGAGTCAGTACTGAGGGAGTGCTGCGCTGTCGGAGAGTCAGTACTGAGGGAGTGCTGCACTGTCGGAGGGTCAGTACTGGGGGAGTGCTGCACTGTCGGAGAGTCAGTACTGAGGGAGTGCTGCACTGTCGGAGGGTCAGTACTGAGGGAGTGCTGCACTGTCGGAGGGTCAGTACTGAGGGAGAGCTGCACTGTCAGAGGGTCAGTACTGAGGGAGTGCTGCACTGTCGGAGGGTCAGTACTGAGGGAGTGCCACACTGTCGGAGGGTCAATACTGAGGGAGAGCTGCACTGTCAGAGGGTCAGTACTGAGGGAGTGCTGCACTGTCGGAGGGTCAGTACTGAGAGAGAGCTGCACTGTCAGAGGGTCAGTACTGAGGGAGTGCTGCACTGTCGGAGGGTCAGTACTGAGGGAGTGCCGCACTGTCGGAGGGTCAGTACTGAGGGAGAGCTGCACTGTCAGAGGGTCAGTACTGAGGGAGTGCTGCACTGTCGGAGGGTCAGTACTGAGGGAGTGCCGCACTGTCGGAGAGTCAGTACTGAGGGAGCGCTGCACTGTCGGATGGTCAGTACTGAGGGAGTGCTGCACTGTCGGAAGGTCAGTACTGAGGGAGCACTGCACTGTCGGAGGGTCAGTACTGAGGGAGTGCTGCACTGTCAGAGGGTCAGTACTGAGGGAGTGATGCACTGTCGGAGGGTCAGTACTGATGGAGTGCTGCACTGTCGGAGGGTCAGTACTGAGGGAGTGATGCACTGTCGGAGGGTCAGTACTGAGGGAGTGCTGCATTGTCGGAGGGTCAGTACTGAGGGAGCGCTGCACTGTCGGAGGGTCAGTACTGAGGGAGTGCTGCACTGTCAGAGGGTCAGTACTGAGGGAGCGCTGCACTGTCGGAGGGTCAGTACCGAGGGAGCGCTGCACTGTCAGAGAGTCAGTACTGAGGGAGCGCTGCACTATCAGAGGGTCAGTACTGAGGGAGTGCTGCACTGTCAGAGGGTCAGTGCTGAGGGAGTGCTGCACTGTCGGAGGGTCAGTACTGAGGGAGTGCTGCACTGTCAGAGGGTCAGTGCTGAGGGAGTGCTGCACTGTCGGAGGGTCAGTACTGAGGGAGTGCTGCACTGTCAGAGGGTCAGTACTGAGGGAGTGCTGCACTGTCAGAGGGTCAGTACTGAGGGAGTGCTGCACTGTTTAATCAAGGTTTCACCTGCCCTGTCAAGACTAAGCAGTCAGGAGCAGGGGAGGACTTCTCCCCCATGACCTGGGTCCAGCGATTGTCCCTTTGGTAAAATCGCTAAAGACAGATGATCCGGGTCATTATCGCATTGCTGTTGTGGGATCTTGCTGTGCGCAAGTTTCCTGCTGCATTTCCTCCACCACAGCAGCGACTATACTTCAAAAACTGCCTCCCCGGCGGTGAAGCCTCTTGAGAAGCCTTGTGGTTGTAAAAGGCGCGACATATCTCAGCCTTTTTTTTAGCACTGGCGGGTTAGTGACACAGTGAGGGCTTTTGAGAGGCTACCCCAGGTTGGCCTGAGCAGAGCGAGAGGCCTTTCTGTTTTAGGAGTACGTTGATAAAGATCTCCCAAAGGCCCAATTGATCGGTTCGCTGTGTAGAGAGTGGGGGTGGGGGTGGGGGGGGTTGGAAAATGGTCATTCAGCTGAAATGGTTCCACATTTGATTCTCTGACCGGGTTGAGTTCTCCAGTTTGGGATCAGTTCGCCGACATGGGAAAGTTTAGCCAGTTTTCCCAGGGACTGCAGCCCGGCTCTGGATCAAACAGGCCCTTTAGTAGCGGGTGCGGTGGGTCAGCAGGGACACAGGCCAAGGAAGGGCCTACACCACCACACGGGCTGCAGCGGTTCAAGAAGGCGACTCACCCCCCATCTTCTCAAGGGGGCGATGAGGGGTGGGCAATAAATGCCGGGCCTAGTCAGCGACACCCGCACCCCGTGAATGGATTTCTCAAGTATCACGGCTCCCCGCTTCCTTGCCCTGAGCCTGCGGAGGTCACTTTGCCTCAGGGGGAGGTAGAGAACAGCACGGCCCAGAAGGACGCCATTCAGCCCCATCGCATCCCTGCCACCCAGTGAGAAGCCAACCAGCCCAATCCCACGCCCTTCGCTCCTGTTCCATTCGGCCCGTCACGTCTCAGGAACTCTTCCCTCCCGCCGTTCCCGTTTGCCGGGGAGGGGGGAACCACCTCCCGGCATCTGATGGGCTCAGGATTGTCGGATGAGGAGGGATTGGCTCCGACTAGGCCTGTGTTCACTGGGGTTTAGAAGAATGAGAGGGGGGATCTCGTTGAAACGTATAAAATTCCGACACAGCTGGACAGACTGGATGCAGGGACGATGTTTCTTCTGGCTGGGGGGGTGTCTAGAACAAGGGGGTCACAATCTCAGGATACAGGGTAGTCCATTTAGGGTTGGGATGAGGAGAAACATCTTCACTCAGAGGGTGGTGAACCTGTGGAATTCTCTACCACAGAGGCCTGTGGAGGCCAAGTCACTGAATATACTTAAGAAGGAAATAGGTAGGTTTCTAGACTCTAAAGGCATCAAGGGATATGGGGAGAGAGAGCGGGAGTACGGCCTTGAGATAGAGGGTCAGCCACGATCATACTGAATGGCGGAGCAGGCTCGAAGGGCCGAATGGCCTACTCCTGCTCTGATTTTTCTATGTTTCTATGGCCCTCTTCCTCAGTTTGAGGGAGGTTCTCATTGGGGACGTATTGGCGACCCTTACCAATGACTGGGCTGCATTTCTGAAGGGATAGAATTGAAAAGTAAGGACGTTGCGCTAATCCCTTATCGAACCTTGGTTGGACCACACTCTGTGCAGCTGAGGTTCGCCATATTACAACAAGGATACAGAGGCACTGGAGAGGGTGCAGGGAAGATTTATAAGGAGGATCCCAGAGGCATGCGGATATAAACATCCGGAAAGGATTGACAGGCTGGGTCCCTTCTCTCTTGAGAAAACGAGGCTGAGGGGGCGACCTCAACAATTAGGAAAGGTTTCGAGAGAGTGGACGCAGAGAGAGCGTTTCCTCTTGTGGGGAAGAGCAGAACGAGAGGGCCGTCAACGTAAGACAGTCGCCAAGGGCTCCGATCGGGAATTCAGGAGAAACTCCTTCACCCGGAGAGTGGGGAGGATGTGGGACTCGCTCCCACAGGGAGTGGTTGAGGTGAACAGTATCGATACATTTAATACCTTGTTCTAGCCCCACCCAGCCAGAAGAAACATCGTCCCTGCATCCTGGATAAACACACGAGGGAGAGAGGAATAGTTCCAATGATAGATTTAGATAGGGAAAGATGGCGAGGAGGCTCAAGTGGAGCATTAACACCAGCATGGCCTGGCTGGGCCGAATGGCCTCATTCTGTGCTGTGTATCGGACGTAATTCCCTGTAATTATCGCTGTGGTGGTCTGGATTGCAGATTCGGGGCGGAGGTTTTGGGATATCTCAATGATTTATACCCAAGTACCTTCCCTTGATAAAATACTGCGGATGCTGGAAATCTGAAACAAAAACAGAAAGTGCTGGAAAAACTCAGCAGGTCCGACAGCGTCTGCAGAGAGAGAAACAGAGTTGACGTTTCGAGTCCGCGTGACCCTCAGAGATACAGAGCAGTAGAAATGTGACGAGTTTGATGCTGTTTAAGGGGGGGGAGTGGAGCAGGTGAAGCTGGATAGAAGGGTCAGCGATAGGTGGGGGCTAAAGAGAGACTGACAAAGGTGTCATAGACGAATAGACAAAGGGAGTGTTAATGGCAGTGGTAAGAGCTAAAGGAGGTGTTAATGGCGGCAAAGGTACGAAAGCAGAATGGGATAATAGCAGAACAAGGGTCAGCACTCTGTGAAAGAACAACATGGAACAAGTAACTGACGTGGGGTTAGGGTGGGGAGAGGAGGCGGTAGTGGGGAAAAAGGATAGAAAAAGGGATAAATGGCAATTAAAAAAGGGATAAAACAATGAATAAATGAATAAAAATTAAACTAAATTAAAATTAAAATGAAAATAAATAAAAATAAAAACGAAGTTTGAAAAAAGGGATTAAAAATGGGATCAAGATGGAGGAGAGAGTTCATGGTCTGAAGTTGTTGAACTCAGTATTCAGTCCGGAAGGCTGTAAAGTCGGAAGATGAGGTGCTGTTCCTCCAGTTTGCGTTGGGCTTCACTGGAACAATGCAGCAAGCCAAGGACGGACATGTGGGCATGAGAGCAGGGTGGTGTGTTGAAATGGGAAGCGACAGGGAGGTCTGGGTAATGCTTGCGGGCAGACCGAAGGCGTTCCGCAAAGCGGTCACCCAGTCTGCGTTTGGTCTCTCCAATGTAGAGGAAACCGCATTGGGAGCAGCGAATGTAGTAGACCAAACTACAGGAGGTGCAAGTGAAGCGCTGCTTAGCCTGAAAGGAGTGTTTGGGCCCTTGGACGGTGAGGAGGGAGGAGGTAAAGAGGCAGGTGGTGCACCTTCTGCGGTTGCATGGGAAGGTGCCGTGGGAGGGGGATGAGGTGTAGGGTGTGATGGAGGAGCGGACCAGTGTGTCCCAGAGGGAACAATCCCTGCAGAATGCCGCCGGGGGGGGTGAAGGGAAGATGTGTTTGGTGGTGACATCGTGCTGGAGTTGGCAGAAATGGGGGAGGATGATCCTTTGAATGCGGAGGCTGGTGGGGTGATAAGTGAGGACAAAGGGGACCCTATCCTGGTTCTGGGAGGGAGAAGAAGGTGTGAGGGCAGAGGCACAGGAGATGGGTCGGACACGGTTAAGGGCCCTGTCAACCACCGTGGGAAGGAAACCTCAGTTAAGGAAGAAGGAAGACACGTCAGAGGTGCCATTTTGGAAGGTAGCATCATCAGAACAGATGCGACGGAGGCGAAGGAACTGAGAGAATGTGATGGAGTCCTTACAGGAAGCCGGGTGTGAGGAGCTGTAGTCGAGGTAGCTGTGGGAGTCGGTAGGCTTGTAATGGATATTGGTGGACAGTCTATCACCAGAAATTGAGACAGAGAGGTCAAGGAAGGGAAGGGAAGTGTTGGTGATGGACCATGTGAAAGTGAGAGAGGAGTGGAAATTGGAAGCAAAATTAATAAATTTTTCCAGGTCCATGAAGCTGCACCGAAACAGTCATCGATGTACCGGAGAAAGAGTTGTGGGAGGGGGCCTGAGTAGGATGGAACAAGGAACATTCCACATACCCCATAAAGAGACAGGCATAACTGGAGGTACCCAGAGCCACACCTTCCCTTGAATTGGAACTCTTTCGTTGTTATCCTACAAACTTGGCACCCTAGTATCTAACCCTTGAGTTCCGATGTAGGTCAGCGTGTGATATCGCAGTGATTGCTGTTACCTTCCCTTTCCGTTCGTGGGTGGTGGGTTAATAAGACATCTGATGCTACCCGCTGCCTTCAGATGTTTCCACTCCTGCAGGAGAGACCAGAACTAAGGGGCCATTAATAAAAGGTGGTCACTAACGAATCTAGCAATACAAGACGGTCACTAATAAATCCAATCGGGAATTCAGGAGAAACTTCTTTACCCAGAGAGCGGGGAGAATGTGGAACTCGCTCCCACAGGGAGCGGTTGAGGTGAATAGTGTCGATGCATTTAAGGGGGAAGCTGGATAAACACATGAGGGAAAGAGGAGTAGAAGGATCTGGTGATGGGGTGAGATTGAACTAAGAAACATCCAAATAACTGGGGCAAGATTATCGATCCACATTCCCATGCAGGTGCAGTTAAGAAGGCAAATGGCCTGTTGACCTTCATTGCGAGAGGACTTGAGTACAGGAGCAAGGATGTCTTACTGCAGCTGTACAGGGCCTTGGTGAGACCACACCTGGAGTATGGTGTGCAGTTTTGGCCTCCTTACCTAAGAAAGGATAAACTTGCCATAGAGGGAGTGCAGTGAAGGTTCACCAGACTGACTCCTGGGATGGCAGGATTGTCGGATGAGGAGAGATTGGGCCGACTAGGCCTATATTTACTGGAGTTTAGAAGAATGAGAAGGGATCTCACTGAAACGTATAAAATTCAGACCGGGCTGGACAGACTGGATGCAGGGACGATGTTTCCTCTGGCTGGGGGTGGGGTGCGTCTAGAACAAGGGGTCACAATCTCAGGATACAGGGTAGGCCATTCAGGACTGAGGTGAGGAGACACTTCTTCACTCAGAGGGTGGTGAACCCGTGGAATTCTCTACCCCAGGGGCCTGTGGAGGCCAAGTCACTCAATATATTTAAGAAGGAATTAGATAGATTTCTGGACTCTAAAGGTGTCAAGGGCTGTGGGGAGAGAGCGGGAGCACGGCCTTGAGATAGAGAATCAGCCATGGTCATATTGAATGGTGGAGCAGGCTCGAAGGGCCGAATGGCCTCCTCCTACTCCTAGTTTCTATGTTTCTATGGTAATCACTGGTGTTTGACGTTGCGAATACATCCTCCTTTTTTATTGAGGAGATCCTTGTCCCACCCCTAGATTTCAAAGGAGAGTTTTTCAACTCTACGCCGGGTACAGCCCTGGTGTTGGCTTCCTACGAAATAAAATACCCAATTACCAACATAAATGGAATCGGTTGGTTTCCGTAACAGCAAGGATTGCATTCACATAGCGCCTCTAACATAATAAAACGCCCCAAGGCGCTTCACAGGGGCAATTATCAAACAGAATTTGCCCCTGAGGCCACATGGGGAGATATTGAGGTTGGGGGTGGTGACCCAAAGCTCGGTCAAAGGGGTGGGTTTTAAGGAGCGTCTTAAAGGAGGAGAGAGAGAGAGAGACGGGGGAGGCGGAGAGGTTTAGGGGAGGGAATTCCAGAGCATAAGGCCCCCCTCACCCACCCAGGCAGCTGAAGGCCCAGCCATCTGGGCAGCACTTTCTACGGGGGTAGAATTCAACACCAGCCTCCAAGGACGACCCCAGTTGTCGCGTCCACCCCCTTTATAAAGTGCGGCCCACAGGCCTGCCCCGCCAACAGGCTTAATCGGAGTGGAGGCCGCAAGGTGGAGGGAAGCCCACCCACCTGGTCGAACGACCCTCCCCGCCCCCCCGCCATCTGCTGCCACCAGCCTTGCCAAGGGGGGAGGACACAAAGTTCTGCCAGCTGCCCAGCACTAGACAAGGTGGGGTCAGCAATCTAGGACTGAGAGGAGGAGAGATTTCTCCAACCAGTGAGTTGCTCTGGGGAGGACAGGGGTTCAAATCCCACCACCACGACTGGCGGAGTTTCAATTCAGTTAACAAACCCAGAAATAAAAGTTATCCTCGGTAATGGTGGCCACGGCAACCATCATCAACTGTCGTAAAATGTCCCCTTTAGGGAGGGAAATCTGCCTTCCTTACCCGGTCCGGCCTACAGGCGACTCCAGACCCCACAGCCATGGAAGTTCCTCTCCGAGCCACTCACCACCCTGACTTGGACATACATCGGCCTTTCCTTCACTGTCGGTGGGTCGAAATCCTGGAACTCCCTCCCTAACAGCGCTGTGGGTGTACCTACACCACAGGGACTGCAGCGGCTCAAGAAGGCGGCTCACCCCCCACCACCTTCTCAAGGGGGCACTTAGGGACGGGCAACCAATGCTGGGCCCAGCCAGCGACGCCCACATCCCCGTGCAAGAATGGGAAAAAAAACCCTTTGGAGTTCTCTACCGTAGGGACTCAGCCGTTGAGTATGTTCAAGACCAAGATTGATAAGATTTGTGGGATTCAGGCCTGGAAAGTGGAGTTGAGGCAGACGATCGGCCACGACCTTCTTGAAGGGCGGAGCAGGCTCGAGGGGCCGAGTGGCCCTCACTCCGGCTCCTGTGGCTCACGTTTGGTTAACCAGCTCCCCGTGCGCCGTGCGGACAAAACGAGAGGAGGTAAACTCAACGGGAAATCAATCCTGGGCCCATATTTGCTCTGGGGTGACATCCCTTCAGCAGTGCAGGGGATAGGTTTATTCCTGGCTCCCGACCGTCCACCGCGCAAGGAAGGGGCTGGAGGAGGTTAGAGAGATAGGGAGGGGCTGGAGGAGGTTAGAGAGATAGGGAGGGGCTGGAGGAGGTTAGAGAGATAGGGAGGGGCTGGAGGAGGTTAGAGGGATAGGGAGGGACTGGAGGAGGTTAGAGAGATAGGGAGGGACTGGAAGAGGTTAGAAAGATAGGGAGGGGCTGGAGGAGGTTAGAGAGATAGGGAGGGGCTGGAGGAGGTTAGAGAGATAGGAAGGGTTTGGAGGAGGTTAGAGAGATAGGGAGGAGCTGGAGGAGGTTAGAGAGATAGGGAGGGGCTGGAGGAGGTGAGAAAGATAGGGAGGGGCTGGAGAAGGTTAGAGAGTTAAGGAGGGGCTGGAGGAGGTTAGAGAGATAGGGAGGGGCTGGAGGAGGTTAGAGAGATAGGGAGGGGCTGGAGGAGGTTAGAGAGATAGGGAGGATCTGGAGGAGGTTAAAGAGATAGGGAAGGGATGGAGGAGGTTAGAGAGATAGGGAGGGGCTGGAGGAGGCTATAGAGAGTGAGGGAGGGTCTGGAGGAGGTTAGAGAGATAGGGAGGGGGCACTTGGCAACATGGCGAGCATTCGCTTCACTCTCTGGTTTCATTTTGGTGACGTTTTATTTCTTTTTAGCCGCTCATGCCTTTCATTAAAGAAAGACTCGTGTTAAAATAGCGCCCTCCTCGACCTCAGGATGGACCAAGGCGCTTTACAGCCAGTGAAGTACTTCTCTGAGGTGTCGTCCCTGTCAAAACATAGGGAGCACGGCACCCAATTTGCGCACAGCAAGCTCCCACAAACAGCAACATGATAACGGCCGGGGGATCTGTTTCTCGTGATGTCGGCTGAGGGGTTGATGTTAGGCCCCAGGACACGAGGGCCAACTGACCCCTGCCCTTCCTCCAGGAGGGGCCACGGGGCTATTTAAGACGAGGCCCCTTCTGCCCCCTCAGGCGGACGTCAAAGATCCCACGGCTGCGATCGGAAGGAGAGCCGGGGGTGGAGGGCGGCTGGGGGTGGGGGTGGGGGTGGGGGGGCGGAGGGCGGGTGGGGTTGGGGGTGGGGGTGGGGGTGGGGGAGTGGGTGGGGGTGTGTGTGGGGGTGGGGGAGTTCGCCCCGGTGTCCTGGGGTCACTATTTACCCCTCAACGAGCAATACTGAATAAACAATCGGACCCGGTCTTCGTCACGTTGCTGGTTGCGGGAGCTTGCTGTGCGCTAAATTGGCTGCCGCATTTCTGACGTTACCGCGGTGACTGCGCTTCATTGGCTGTAAAGTGTTTTGGGGCATCCTGAGGCTGTCGAGGGCGCCATATAAATGCAGGCCTTTCTCCCGACAGCCTTCGGCCCGGGCTGAGTTTGGTTAGCGCTCCCAGTGCAGGAGCAGACTGACCCCGATGTGGCCGCTACCGAGCGGCACCGAGCGGCTGCCAGGGACTGTGGGCCTCACAGGCCCCGGGCCTAGGCAGCCGGAGCAAAGCCAGGACCAGGCCCAAGCCTGCCCTCAGCCCCTGGAGGCCACGCCAGGCGACAGTCCTGAGGGGCGGCCCTCTCCCAGCCCTTAGGTCACTCCCTTCCCCAGTCCCTCAGCACTCACTCCCTCCCCTCGGGCCCTCAGCTCTCACTCCCTCCCCCCAGTCCCTCAGCACTCACTCCCTCCCCCCAGTCCCTCAGCACTCACTCCCTCCCCCCAGTCCCTCAGCACTCACTCCCTTCCCCAGTCCCTCAGCACTCACTCCCTCCCCCCAGTCCCTCAGCACTCACTCCCTCCCCCCAGTCCCTCAGCACTCACTCCCTTCCCCAGTCCCTCAGCACTCACTCCCTCCCCCCAGTCCCTCAGCACTCGCTCCACCCCCCCCAGGCCCTCAGCACTCACTCCCTCCCCCCAGTCCCTCAGCACTCACTCCCTCCCCCGGGTCCTCAGTCCTCACTCCCTCCCCCCAGTCCCTCAGCACTCACTCCCTCCCCTGGGCCCTCAGCACTCACTCCCTACCCCCAGTCCCTCAACACTCACTTCCTCCCCCCAGTCCCTCAGCACTCATTCCCTCCCCCGGGCCCTCAGCACTCACTCCCTCCGCCCAGTCCCTCAGCACTCACTCCCTCCCCCCAGTCCCTCAACACTCACTCCCTCCCCCTAGTCCCTCTGCACTCACTCCCTCCCCCCAGGCCCTCAGCACTCACTCCCTCTTCCGGGCCCTCAGCACTCACTCCCTCCCCCAGTCCCTCAGCACTCACTCCCTCCCCCCAGTCCCTCAGCACTCACTCCCTCCCCTGGGCCCTCAGCACTCACTCCCTCCCCTGGGCCCTCAGCACTCACTCCCTCCCCCCAGTCCCTCAGCACTCACTCCCTCCCCCCAATCCCGCTGCACTCACTCCCTCCCCCCAGGCCCACCCCATGGGTGAGGACCAGCCTGTGATTGGAGGAGCAGGTTCTTGTAGAGCCTTCCATCTGCCACTATGTGCCTGACCGGCCTTTCGAAAACTCTGGGGCTCTGGGGGCACATCGAGGGGCTTTTCCGGGTGACTCCCGGCCCATTGGACCGCCTGTTGGACAACCTGTGGTAAACTTTTATACGCCACTGGTTAGGCCTCAGGCCTCAGCTGGAGCGTTGTGTCCCACTCTGGGCCCCGCACTTTGGCAAGGACGTCAAGGCCCTGGGAGAGCGTGCGGGAGGGAGATTTACCCGAATGGGACCAGGGACGAGGAGACTTCAATTCACGTGGAGGGACTGGAGAAGCCGGGATTGTTCTCCTCAGAGCGGAGAAGGTTGAGGGGGGAGATTTAATCGAGGCGTTCGACATCATGAGGGGGTTTGGACAGACTAAATAAGGACAAGCTGTTTCAAGCGGCAGGAGGGTCGGTAACCAGAGGGGACACAGATTGAGTAGAATCAGCAAAAGAACCAGAGGGGGAGATGAGGAGAATTTTATTTTACACAGCGAGTTGTTGTGATCTGGAAGGTGCTGCCTGAAAGGGCGGCGGAAGCAGATTCAATAGGAACTTTCCAAAGGGGGGAATTGGATAAACACTTGAAGGGGAAAAGATTTTGGGGAAGAGATGTGGGGGGAAAGAGTGCGAAAAGCATTTGACACGGGAGCTAAAATCCTCCCTTTGCTCCAGCGCTATCAACCCCTCACGTTGACAGGCTGAACATTGAATGGCGACGAACCAGTTAAATTTTGTGCATGAATTTTAGCTTCCTCGTCTAAACTCATCAATACAAGACGGTCACTGATAAACCCAATCGGGAATTCAGGAGAAACGTCTTTGCCCAGGGAGCGGGGAGAATGCGGACCTGGCTCCCATAGGGAGCGGTTGAGGTGAATTAGTGCAGGTACATTGAAGGGGGAATACATGAGGGAGAGAGGAACGGAAGGGTATGTTGATGGACGGGGGGTGAGATGCAGAGGGATAGGAGGAAGCTTGGACTTGTTGAGCCGAATGGCCCATTTCTGTGCCATCAATTTGAAGCCATCCCCTGATTGGTTCTGGCAGCTCCCACCGGAGCCCTCGAGTGAATCTGACTTGTCCTGACAGAACGAAGTCTCATCCACCAATCAATCTGATTCGGACCGACGGCCTCAGCTATCTTCTTCCAGTGCAGCTGATTGGTTAACGCGGATGACACCCAGTCCGTCGGAGAGGCTAATCTTTCTTCTGAAATGCCAGCGCGACCGCCACGGTTAAATTGCCAGGACAGGTCACACAGACTAGGCTTGTAATCCCTCGAGTGTAGGAGATTAAGGGGTGATCTAATCGAGGGGTTTAAGATGATTAAACACACGAACGTATGAAATAGGAGCAGAAGTAGGCCATTTGCGTCCGTGTTTCGAGTTCCACGTTCCCATCTACCCCCCGATAACCTTTGATCCCCTTGCCTAAGAAGAATCTATCTACCTCCACCTTAAAAATATTCAGTGACCCCGCCTCCACCACCTTCTGAGGCCGAGAGATTCAAAGTCACACGACCCTCTGGGAGAAAAAATTTCTCCTCATCTCCGTCCTAAAAGGGCGACCCCTAATTTTAAAACAGTGACCCCCCTAGTTCTGGACTCACCCACAAGAGGAAACATCCTTTTCACGTCCACCTTGTCAAGGCCATTCAGGATCTTATATACTTCAATCAAATCACCCCCTCACTCTTCTAAACTCCAGTGGAAACAAGCCCAGTCTGTCCGACCTTTCCTCATCAGACAACCCACTCATTCCAGGTATCAATCTAGTAAACCTCCTCTGAACCATCTCCAACGCATTTACACCCTTCCTTAAATAAGGAGACCAAAACTGCACATGGTATTCGAGATGCGGTCTCACCAATGCCCTGTATAACTGCAGCATAACATCCTTACTTTAATGTTCAATTCCTCTCGTAATAAAGGATAGCATCATTACATTAGCCTTCTTCATTCAAGGATTCGATAGGGTCGATCGAGAGAAACTCTTCCCCCTGGTGGGGTTGGGAATCCAGAGCAAGGGGAGCAGAACCTTAAAATGGGAGTCAGGACGCTCTGGGGTGAAGCGCTTCTCCCCACAGAGGGGAGTGGGAATCTGGAACTCTCTCCCCTACGAAAAGCTGCTGAGATTGGGAGTGGTGGGGGGGCGGTGGGGATCAATTAAAGTTTTCAAAACTAAGATAGATAGATTTTTGTTGGGCAAGGGGTTAGGGTTAGGAAACTAAGGCAGGTCGATGGAGTTAAGATTCAGATCAGCAGAATTTTTATTTTATTCATTCACGGGGAATGTGGGCGTCGCTGGCCGGGCCCAGCGTTTATTGCCCATCCCTAATTGCCCCCTTGAGAAGGTGGTGGGGGGTGAGCTGCCTTCTTGAGCCGCTGCAGTCCCTGTGGTGTAGGTACACCCCCAGCGCTGTGAGGGGAGGGAGTTCCAGGGACTTTGACCCAGCGACAGTGAAGGGGAAGGTGAGCCTCGAAAGGCTGAATGGCCTCCCTCCCGTTCCTGCGACTTACCCCCACCCCCTATCGTCCTTCTCATCGAGTGCTGTGTCCCCTTTCCGGCACATTGCGTGCTTGAGTTCTTGCCGCTCAAATATGGGCAGTGCCTCACAACTCTTACTCCCAGTGCAAGTCAGTCAGTCTTTTTCTCACAAGAGTCAAAGGAATGCTCTTTTCGCAGCCGTGGCTCTCGATGAGGCTCAGGGGCGATCCCTCTCTCTCTTTCTGGCCTCCGAGCCACAGGGCCACGGGTACAAGTCCAGAGGCTTGAGTACAAAGTCCACATTGACGCGCAAAGCGTCATTGACTCTTAACTGCCCCCCTGAAATAGCCGAGCGAGACCACTCAGTTCAAGGGCAGTTAGGGATGGGCAATAAATGCTGGGCCCGGCCAGCGACGCCCACCATCCCATGAAAGAATAAATAAAAACAAAATACAAACGTATGAATTAGGGACAGGAGTGAGGCCACTCGGCCCCTCGAGCCTGCTCCGCCATCCAATAAGATCATGGCTGACCTGACTGTAAACTCCCGCCTACCCCCCCCCGATAACCTTTCACCCCCTTTGCTTATCAAGAATCTATCTTGCTCTGCCTTAAAAATATTCAAAGGCTCTGCTTCCACCGCCTTTGGAGGAAGAGAGTTCCAAAGACTCACGATTCCTGGTAAGCGAGGGGGGGTGAAAGGTTATCGGGGGGGTAGGTGGGAGGCAGATTTGAGGTCACTGTCAGATCAGCCATGGTCTTATTGAATGGCGGAGCAGGCTCGAGGGGCCGAATGGCCTCCTCCCGCTCCTTGTTCGTGTGTATGTTCACACCCTCTGAAAGAAAATATTTCTCCTCATCTCTGTCTTAAATGGGCGACCCCTTATTTTTAACCAGCGACCCCCCTGGTTCTAGATTCTCCCTCAAAAGGAAACATTCTCGTAGGGTGGTTGGTAAGCTTTTCCTGGTTTCCAGTCAGCTAGAGTTAGGAGAGGGGTGTGGTGGAGTCCAATAATGGTTCATGAGATGGTACTTGGGAGGGTGAGACTGATTGCTGATGACCTCTTTTTATTCCTTCATGGGAGGTGGGCATCACCGGCAGGGCCCACATTTGTTGCCCATCCCTAATTGCCCCTCGAACTGAGTGTCTCGCTCGGCCATTTCAGGGGGGGCAGATAAGAGTCAACCACATTGCTGTGGGGTCTGGAGTCACATGTAGGCCCAGACCGGGTAAGGATGGCAGATTTCCTTCCCTAAAGGGGCATTAGTGAACCAGATGGGTTTTTACAACAATCGATGATAGTTTCATGGTCACCATCACTGAGACTAGCTTTATGTTCCAGATTTATTAATTAAATTTAAACTCCACCAGCTGCCGTGGTGGGATTTGAACCCATGTCCCCCAGAGGATTAGCCTGGGGCCTCTGCATTATTAGCCCAATGACATTACCAATATGCCACCGTCTCCCCTTGGACCTTGGGGCCCATACCCTTACAGTGATGGGTTATACAAGGATAAGGAGCAGGGAAGACCTATTTTTTATTCATTCACAGGATGGGGGCGTCGCTGGCTAGGTCAGCATCAATTACCCATCCCTAATTGCCCCCTTGAGAAGGTGGTGGTGAGCCGCCTTCTTGAACCGCTGCAGTCCATGTGATGTAGGTACACCCACGGCGCTGTTAGGGAGGGAGTTCCAGGATTTTGACCCAGCGACAGTGAAGGAACGGCCGATATATTTCCAAGTCAGGATGGTGTATGGCTTGGAGGGGAATTTGCAGGTGGTGGTGTTCCCATGTGTCTGCTGCCCTTGTCCTTCTAGATGGTAGTGGTCGTGGGTTTGGAAGGTGCTGCCGAAGGAGCCTTGGTGAGTTGCTGCAGTGCATCTTGTAGATGGTACACACACTGCTGCTACTGTACGTTGGTGGTAGAGGGAGTGAATGTTTGTGGATGGGGTGCCAATCAAGCGGGGCTGCTTTGTCCTGGACGGTGTCGAGCTTCTTGAGTATTGTGGGAGCTGCACTCATCCAGGCAAGTGGGGTGTATTCCATCACACTCCTGACTTGTGCCTTGTCGATGATGGACAGGCTTTGGGGAATCAGGAGGTGAGTTAATCTCTGCAGGATTCCCAGCCTCTGACCTGCTCTTGTAGCCACAGTATTTATATGGCTGGTCCAGTTCAGTTTTTGGTCAGTGGTAACCCCCAGGATGTTGATAGTGGGGGATTCAGCGATGGTAATGCCATTGAACGTCAAGGGGCGATGGTTCCTATGTTCCTAAGGTTTCCCACAATGCTGATGTCTCTTACGTTGTTGCTACGTGGTGACAGTAACCTGGCTACGGATTGTTCAAACACTGAAGGAGAAGCCAGTTAAGTATCAGCGCGAATCCAGCTCACCTTGGATTAGCCGTGTGTCTGGTGAGACTCGCTGCAGCCCATCTAGTGTGGGCCTCCCATGGGGCTGTTAGGAAGGCACTTCCATACAACCTTTCAATCCTGCTCTGCCATTCAATACAATCATGGCTGAACTTCAACTCCACTTTCCCGCCCGCTCCCCATATCCCTTCATTCCCTGATCTCTCTATCCCGCAGCCTTCAATATATTCAACACTGGAGTATCCACAACCCTCTGGGGTAGAGAATTCCAACGATTCACAACTCTCTGAGTGAAGAAATTTCTCCTCATCTCAGTCCTAAATGATCGGCCCCTTATCCTGAGACTGGGCCCCCGTGTTTTAGATTCCCCGACCAGCGGGAACAATCTCTCAGCACCCACCCTGTCACAACCCCTTCAGAATCTTGTAGGTTTCAGTGAGATCGCCTCTCATCCTTGTAAACTCCAGAGAATATAAGCCCAATTTACTCAGCCTCTCATCGTAGGACAACCCCCTCATCCCAGGGACCAATCGAGTGAACCTTCACTGCACCGTCTCCAGTACAAGTCTATCCTTCCTTAAATGTGGAGACCAAAACTGCACACAGTGTTCCAGATGTGGTCTCACCAAAACCCTGTACAACAGGAGCAAGGCTTCCTTATCCTTGTACATCAACCCCCTTACAGTAACAGTAGCAGCAGTGTGTGTACCATCTACAAGATGCACTGCAGCAACTCACCAAGGCTCCTTCCAAACCCACGACCACCTAGGACAAGGGCAGCAGATAGATGGAAATGCCACTGGGACAATCAAATTGGCAAGAGCTCTCTAGGAGTTGAGTTTGTGGGATGACCTTGTGACAGGTTTTCAACCAGGGAAGGCACCTAGTATTGTGCAATGAAGCAGGGATTAATTAGCTTTTTTATTCAGTCATGGGGTGTGGGTGTTGCTGGCTAGGCCAGCATTTATTGCCCTCGTTCAGAGGGCATTTAAGAGTCAACCGCATTGCTGTGGGTCTGGAGTTACATGTAGGCCAGGTAACAACAGCAGATTTCCTTCCCTGGTGGAGCAGGCTTGTTGGGCCGAGTGGTCTACTCCTGCTCCTATATCTGGTGGTCTTGTGTGCTTATGAAGGCAATCATAGGATAGCGAAGGCTGCAAATCTTTCATCAGGGGAGGGTTCCAAACCAGGAGGCACCATTGTCGAGTTTAGGCCACCCTGGTTGAAAGCAAACGACGAATTCCCTTCCTCAGATGTGGGACACTCACCCTCGAAGGACAGGGGTGGTGGGGAACCCGTGAAACTGTCTGACAAAGAGAACCTCAGAATCACAGCACAGTTACAGCACAGAAGGAGGCCATTTGGCCCATCGTGCCTGCGCCAGCTCTCTCTCTGAGCAAGCAATTCACCTAGTCCCATTACCACTCCCCTCCCATCATCCCCCCCCACAGAGAGGAAAGAGGGCGTGCATTTCTGTAGCGCCTTTCACAACCTCGGGACGTCCCAAATTGCTTCACGGCCGTCGAAGGGCTTCTGAGGGGGCCGTCGCTGTCGTGAGGCAGTAGACACGGCAGCCGACTTGCACACAGCAAGATCCCACAAGCAACAACGGGATCACGACCCAGATCATCCGTTTTTAGCCCCGTTGGTCGAGGGACGAACGCTCGTCCCCAGGGACGCCGGGGAGGACCTCCCCACGCCACCACTCACCCCACCACCCCCCACCCACCGACCCACCCACCTCGGGCCTGCTCTTCTTCCGACAGCGGCCGTGAGATCTTTGACGTCCGCTTGAGAGGGCAGAAGTGGGGGGGGTGGGGCCCTTATTGAACGATGGCGCCTCTGACAGTGCTGCACTCCCTCAGAATTGCACCTTGGGAGAGCCGGCCTGCATTTCCCGGGAGTGGGTCTCGAGCCTGAGGCCTTCTAACTCGGGGCCCACGCCTTCCGGCCCGCGGGGCACAATTTCTCGCTCGTCGGGCGGGCGCTGGCGCGATAGTTCGGTCGGCGGGCGCGGGCGGGAGCCGGAAAGCGGGGCCGGCCCACCATTCAGAGGCCCTACCGAGGCCGACGAAGCCGTAACCGAGGGAGGCTTTTCGTTGCCGGGCGGGACGAGGTCTCCAACACGACCTGATATAGAAAAATACGGACAGAGTTTCCATCTTGTTTACGGGCGGGCGGCCGATTCCGATGCTTGGGCGGTTTTCCCGGAATTTTAATTCTCCCGGTTGCACCGCAGGTAAATTCTTCAGCTCCCTGTAGGCAACACCCCCGCCGGCCCAGGCCCCGGCCTACAGGGAGCTTTCATTCCGCCCTCCCCCCCCCCCACCAAGCGCTCCCGCTCCTCCTCCCGCCTGCACCCCCGGCAGCGCTATCGATTGTCCAGCCGCCGTGAAATCGCGGTGGTGGGGGCGGTGGGGTTCCCGATCCCGAGCGGAAGTCCGCCTATCCCGCCCCACCCCCCCTCGACCCGAAAACCCCTCCTCCCCCCCCGCCCGTTGGCGAGAAAGGGCCGGGCGGTCGGGATCGGAGAGCAGAGCAGGGCTAGCAGGCTCGATGGGCCGAGCGGGCTGCTCCGGGCTCCTAGGACGATCGACGCGCTGAGAGCGTGGGCTCCACCGTGGGGTACAACAACAACCTGCATTTGTCTGGCACCTTTAACAAACTAAAACGCCCCCCCAAGGCGCCTCGCAGGAGCAGTTATCAAACAGAATTCGACCCCCCCCGCCCCACTCTCCCCCCCCCCACTCCCCTCCCCCGAGCCACATGAGGAGATATTTAGGGACAAGTGACCAAACACTCGGTCAAAGAGGTCGGTCTTAAGGAGCACCTTAAAGGAAGAGAGAGAGAGACAGGGGAGGTTTAGGGAGGGAATTCCAGAGCTTAGGGACCACCCCCACCCCCCCTCCCCCCCAGGCAGCTGAAGGCCCGGCCGCCCAATGGTGGAGCGATGGGAATCGGGGGATACTCAAGAGGTCGGAATTGGAGGGGCGCAGAGACCTCGGAGGGATGTGGAGGCTGGAGGAGGTGAGAGAGATAGTGAGGCCGCGGAGGGAGCGCAGAGACCTCGGAGGGATGCGGGGGCTGGAGGAGGTGAGAGAGATAGTGAGGCGGCGGAGGGAGCGCAGAGACCTCGGAGGGATGCGGGGGCTGGAGGAGGTGAGAGAGATAGTGAGGCCGCGGAGGGAGCGCAGAGATCTCAGAGGGATGTGGGGGCTGGAGGAGGTGAGAGAGATAGTGAGGCGGCGGAGGGAGCGCAGAGATCTCGGAGGGATGTGGGGGCTGGAGGAGGTGAGAGAGATAGTGAGGCTGCGGAGGGAGCAGAGAGATCTCGGAGGGAT
>NC_135909.1:5604351-5742736 GCF_964194155.1 Cetorhinus maximus
GTTTTCTCCCCGCCGGGAGAGCAGGTCGGGAGCGGGCGTGCGCGCGAAAGAGCGCAGAGATTTCCCGGAGGCGCGGAGCTGCCTCGGGGAGATTGAGTTGAATTCGAAACACCCCCGAAATAAAACGAAAGAGTCGGAAATCATTCACACGCGTTCCCCCCCCCCCCACCGCCCTCCCCATCGTGTGACACGTGAGCTGGGACGCGTTTATCAAATGCTTAATGAATTGTCTACCGGTTTAACGAACCCTCGGTGAAGCCTCATCCCCGCCCGTGGACGAGGTCGCGTGACCAAAAAAATGCCAAGGCCGGGCCCCGGGCTCTTCGCCTGCCCTCCGACCCTTAGGGTCGGACGGGCACCTTTCCCAAGAGGGCTGACTGACTGACTGACCGGTGCGCGCCCGCCGAGCGAAAGATCGGAATGACGCCCGCCCGACATCACCGCCCATTGTCGCACCCGTGGCGCGCCGGACAGGGCAACGCTGGCTTCGGGTCGCAGGGCCGAGCCTTGGGAGCGGGGGCTCGAACCCTCACACCTCCGACCCCCCTTCCCGTCGCTACAACTCGTGGCTCATTCACCGAGCGGAGGAGAGGAGGAATCCGGATCCAGCTCGGGTTTGAACCCCGCTGCAGCAGCTGGCGGAATTGGAATAAAAATCGGGAATTAAAAGCCTGACGGGTGACCACTGTCCATTGTTGTAAAAAAAAAACCCCATCTGGTTCACTCATGCCCCCCTTTTCGGGGAAGGAAATCTTCCGTCCTTACCCGGTCTGGGGCCTACACGTGACTCCAGGCCCCACAGCGACGCGGTTGACTCTTAACTGCGCCCCCCTGAAATGGCCAAAGCGAGACCACTCGGAGGAATGAAACATTAACACTGTGTCCTCTCCCCAACAAACGAAAGCCGAACATTGACATACTGGTGGCACAGAAGTAGGCCATTCGGCCCCTTGTGCTTGTGCTGGCTCTTTTCTTTGAAACGAAAAAATATAGCCCCACTACCCCCCCCCCCGCCCCAACCCTTTCCCCGTTACCCTGCAAATTTTGACCTTGTCGGGCGTTTTATCCAATCCCCTCTTTTTTGAGAGTTACTATTGAGGCTGCCTCCCACCCCAGTCAGTCACACCAGATTTGCTGCATTTAAAAAAAGAAAATTCTCCCCACCTCACCCTCGAGGTCCAGTTTTCCCTTAAGCCTGTGTGTACCCCCCACCCCCGCCCCCGGTTGCTAAAGATACGGGGCGCAAAGCAGTTCACGGGCAGCGGGATGGCGCCCGGGGGCTCAGGCGGCCTACATCCGTTGCTACCGGTTACCGACCCTCTTCTCCCCTCTCCGCTCTGGTTGAAACGTCACAGACGGAGAGCAACCCGATGGCCGAAACGAGAGAGAGAGCGAGGTCCGAAGCAAAATGCCGGCCAGCTTCGACCTACGTCCGGAGGTATTTGGACGAGAAAGTATTTCCTTCTCACGTCCCACCACAAGACACAGCCTGTAATGTTTTGTGACTGGCTGTCCGGTTTAATATTGAGCCGCGCTGAAATTCTAGCCCACATCCCATCTCCTTTTTTTTGACTGAGCATCGGGCTACACTTTTCGACAAACAGCTCTTGGCAGCGCTTTAAAATTAACCCGGGCCGCGTTGACTATTCATGGGATTGATGTGTCCTTTTCCCCAGGACAGAGAGAAAAAAAAATAAAATCACAAGCTTAAATCTCTCTTTTTAAAAAAAAACGCAAGGCCGTGTTTCATCAAAGGTCAGCGGGCGTCGAGAGGACAGTCTCGTTATTCGTGCTCCGAGCCGATCGCCTTGGTTCGCCTTGAGGCCTAGGCCTCAGGTCAGCCTGGGCTCTGGTTCCCCGCAGAGAAGGCCTCGCCGCGGGGGTCGAGGGAGCTGGCGTTCGACAAGGCCGGCCCGGCCCCCTTTCGCCGCCGACCGGAGCGGCGGCGAAGGGGCCTCTCGAGTCACCCGGGCTGCCTCCCCGGCCGGATCGGCTCCCCCTGTCGGAGACTCCGGGACGCGCCCCCGGGGGGGGAAGCAGTGGGCCCCGGTGAGAGAGAACCGGGGATTGCTCGCTCGCCAACAAATGAAACCAGGGGACCTTCACGAGGCTCTAGCGACAAGGATGAGCACAATGGACCTCGGAGTGTTGTGGGGGTGGAGGGGGGGTGGGGGTGGGGGAGGTAACTCTGTAATTGTTTTAGTTCATTAACGTCACCCAGAGAGCAAGCGGGGAGGCGGTGGGGGGGTGGGGGGATCGTCACTGGACTAGCCCATTGAGGAATGGTCAACGTTATAGGGACTTCTAGACCAGCTTGGAGTTATAGAGCACCTACACCGTCGTCCAAACATCCCCAGCCGCTTCACAGGAACATTATGGAACAAACTCTTGACACCAAGTCCCAAAGGCCATGTTAGGTCAGGTGACCAAAACATTGGCCAAAGAGGTCGGTTTTTAAGGGGGCGTCGTGAAGGAGGAGATAGAGAGAGACGGGCGGAGAGGTTCAGGGAGGGAATTCCAGCGCGTAGGGCCCCTCGCGCCCCCTCCCCCCACAGGCAGCCTCCAGCGGGGAGGGAGGGGGGCGCGATTAAAATCGGGGGTGGGGTGGGCGCGTTAGAGAGGCCGGACTCGGAGGAGCGCAGGGGGATCTCGGGAAGGCCGTGGGAGACGGAGGAGGTTACAGAGACAGGGGGAAGCCGCTCGCCGGCGAGGGTGGCGCGAGTTTTCAAACCGAGAGGTGGATGGGAGCGGGAGCGGGATCCGGCGGAGATCAGGGGGCGAGAGGTGAACAAAGCAACACTGGCTCCTCTCAGGGGTTAACAGGGCCTTGACTCATCGTCAATGAGAGGGTGGAAAATGAGTGCCGGCCCTCTGTCGGAATGAAATCACCGTGACGGGACCGGTTCTCCATCAGCCCATTTATTTTTTTGACATCCTCTTTGACGATCGGAAGCCCTCAGTCTGTGGCTGGGCCCACAAGCTCCATAAATATTCCAGAGACACTTGGCCAACGCTGGGCGACGACCAGCGGGGGAGATGAGCAGGCCTAAAGTGAGACGGCCCTGATGAAAGTTGACATAGCGTGACGGTCAGAGCGTGACGGACACGACCGTGATGGAACGCTGCCTTGCAGGGCCCTTCAGCTTGATAAAGCCTCACTCAGGCCGAGGCAGGTCTGGAGGCAGAGCCTCGGTAAAGGAGACCAGCTTGGGTTTCTCGAGAGCGCCCCTCGCCCCCAGGTCACCTCGCGGCCGGCGGAATAGCTGCTGGACGGAGGGGCGCGCCCGCTCCTGCCGTGCCGGAAGCGCGGCGGCCGATTGCGCACAGTGAGATCCCGCGAGCGGCGATAGGATGGAGACCGGGTGGTCTGCGTTTTCCGCTGCTTTGGTCGGATCAGGATTCATAGAGTGGCTCCCCCTCTCTTTACCCTGTTCAGCTGAGCACAACAAGTGTTTCTGTTTTGAAGAATTTGCTTCCCGGTTCGGTGAGGGTTTAACCTGGTTAAGTGCGGTGATCATAAAAGGCGCACATACACACATACACACACACACACACACACAAACTCACACACACACACACACACACACACAGACACAGACACACACACTGACACACACTCCCTCACACACACACTCACACACACACACGCACGCGCGCGCGCACACACACACACACACACACACATGCGCGCGCACACACACGCGCACACACACACGCGCACACACACACACACACACACTCACTCACACACACACACGCGCACACACACACACTCAAACACACACACACAGACACTGACACACACACACACACTCAAACACACACACACAGACACTGACACACACACACAATCACACATGCACAGACACATACACACACAGACTCACACACACAGACACACACACACACACACACATACACACAAGACACACATACACTGACACACACACACAGACACACACACACACACTCACTCACACGGACACTCATACTCACATGCTCTCATACACGCAGACACTCACACGCTCTCGTACACACACACACACTCACAGACACTCACACGCTCTCACACTCACACACTCTCACGCACGCACACACTCATACACACACACGCTCAGACACACAACGCACACACACACTCTCATGTACGCTAACACACATACACACATATACACACACGCTCACACACACACACACTCTCACACATACACAGACACGCACAAGCACACATGTACACACATGCAAGATGGTGGCATAGTAGTATTGTCACTGGGCTAGTATGCTTGTGACCCAGGATAATGGAGACCTAATCTGGGGACCTAGGTTTGAATCTCACCATGTCAGATGGTGAAAAGTGAATTTCCAGTATTTTCAGTTCATGTTTCAGATTTACAGCATCTATAAGACTTTGCTCTCCTGTCCGATGTGACAAGCTGGGCACTTGTAAGTGTGGTTAGTTTAATTTAAAGTGAGACAATCTTGATCACCCAATGCAAAGTATAACAATCTCCGCTTGAGTGGATAGAAATTGCAGGTGAATAAGTTAATGCTAATTTACTGCAAGGTTTTGCCATTTTTAAACTTGGATGTGAAACCAGGAGTCATGCGCCAATAGAGTGTGTCACTGTTAGTTCAAGATATTCTTATTTGTACACAGGATTGTCGTTTGCAGTGCTTGTGAGGTTCAATTCTTTTGGTCATTGCTGTCTGGATATTGCATAGGGCCAGGTTCAAAGATCAGAGAAGGTTGCCTAATATGGACGACTGAATTGTATGTAATTGTCTGACAAAAGCCATTGTTATAAAGTGTGTCACCCTGAAACACACGAGTATTCGACGGGCTTGATAAATAGAGACTAAGGGGATTAAGGGACAGGTCAGGAAAGTGCATATGAGGTAGAAAATCAGCACATGGTCTTACTGAATGGCAGAGCAGGCTGGAGGGGCTGAATGGCCTCCTCCTGTCCCTCTTTATCAGGAGTTTCCACCGTCTCAACCCTTTGTCCATTTTCATGTCCTCGGCCCCACCCACCCACCCAACCCACCCATCCCCACCCCACACCCACCCACCCCACCCTCACCCCATCTCCCGATGCTCAGCCAACCTGTCAGTATAACTCCCTTTGCTGCTCTCCCAATCTTCACCCCCTCCTCCCCCACCAACTGAAACAAGTCCCGATCCCTCAGGGCCCCCAGCGCTCAACCTCACTTAGCCACCGCCCTCCGCCCTCGGTGATGGACCTCGGCCCCTCCCAGGCTCCCTCGACATATTCAATTGGAACTCCCCCCCACTCCGGCCTTCAAGACCCTCCCCGCCATTCATGGTGACCTTTCCCCCCAGCCTTGCGTCCACTCCTAAACCCTCCCTCTCCGTCCGTTCCAACCTTCTGTCCATCCGCCTCTCCCTCCTCCCCAGGGGTCAGCGGGAAACCCCCCACCTCTCTGGACCTCCCTCCCTCAAGCCTCCCTCTTTGCCCCCCACCCCTCCCTCAACCTCGCACTCCCCTCTTGACGCTCACCCTGCCGGCGCTTGCCGGAATTTCACCGCCTCTCCCCGCAGGCGGGGGTTTCCCCGGTCGACTGAGAGCCTCGCCTGCCCCGCCCCCGCCGCGACGGGATCCGGAAAGTTCCGCCCCCGGGGACTTCGGTCACCCTTCTAACCGGCCCCCTCGGCAAACCTCAGCTCCTCCCCGCGAAACACGAAAGGGGGCGGGCTTGCATTTCTGTAGCGCCTTCCGCCACCCCATACGCTCCCTCGGTGGGAGTCAAGGGTTTAGGGTCAGAGTGCAGAGGTGAAGCGTGTTCTTCACCAATGGGAAGGCCTTCCCAGCCAACCTCGGAACTTGCATTCCTATAGCGCCTTTCGCCACCCCAGGACGTCCCAAAGCGCGTCACGGCCGATGGAGTACGCCCGAAGCGTTAGTCACCGTCGTCCTGTAGGAAACGCAGCAGCCCATCTGCGCACAGCAAGATCCCACAAACAGCTATGCGATAATGACCCCCAGGTTGTCTGTTTTCAGTGATGTTGGTTGAGGGATGAATATTGGCCCCAGGACACCGGGGAGAACTCCCCCCCCACACCGACCCCCTGCTCTTCTTCCAGATATTGGCTGTAGGGTGTTTTACATTCCCCCCTCCCCCCACCAACCCCACCGAGAGGGCAGATGGGGATTTATAATGTCTCACTTGAGACACAGCGCCTCTGACAGTGCAGCACTCCCTCAGCGCAGGCCCGGCGGGTGGATTATTGGGCTCCAGGGTCCAGAATGGGAGTCGATTTTAAAACCTGGACCCTTGCTCTCCAATCCCTCCAGGGCCTTCCTCCACCCACCCATGCTCCCCCACCGACCCCACCATCGCCATTCTCTCCAGCCCCACAACCCTCCGAGAATCTCTGCCTTCCTCCAATTCTGGCCTCTTGGATTCTCATCGCTCCAGCATTGGGCAGCCGGGCCTTCAGCTGCCTGAGGGGGGGCCCTGAGCTCTGGAATTACCTCCCTTAACTTCTCCGCCTCTCTCTCTCTCTCTCCTTTAAGATGCTCCTTAAAACCGACCTCTTTGACCAAACTTTGGGCAACTTGGCCCCTCAATACCTCCCCATGTACCTCGGGGGCAAATTCTGTTTTACGACTCCCCCTAGTATGAAGCAGTTTGGACCATTTCATGATGTCAAAGCTGCTAAATAGACAGCAGGCGTTCGCTGTGGTGCCTGTCACACTGGGCAGCTCGAGAACCGCGATGTGCGTTTATATAGCACCCTTGACCATAAGACCATAAGACATAGGAGCAGAAATTAGGCCATTCGGCCCATCGAGTCTGCTCCGCCATTCAATCATGGCTGATAAGTTTCTCAACCCCATTCTCCCGCCTTCTCCCCGTAACCTTTGATCCCCTTACCAGCCAAGAACCTATCTATCTCGCTCTTAAATACACTCAGTGACCTGGCCTCCACAGCCTTCTGTGGCAATGAATTCCATAGATTCACCACTCTCTGGCTAAAGAAGTTTCTCCTCATCTCCGTTCTAAAAGGACTTCCCTTTACTCTGAGGCTGTGCCCTCGGGTCCTAGTCTCTCCTACTAATGGAAACATCTTCCCCACGTCCCACTCTCTCCATAGCTGAACATCCGAAGGCAGGTAGGATTTGACCCCAGGCACCAGGGGTACGATAGGGACAGTTGACAAAACAAAAAAAGGGTCGGTTTTAAGGAGCGTCTTAAAGGAGAGAGAGAGGTGGAGAGGTTTAGGGAGAGAATTCCAGAGCTCAGGGTCCCACTCTAGGTCGCTGAAGGCCCGGCCACCAATGGTGGAGTGTCGTCTCAACTGCCCATCTAATAAATCCTGCTTCATTTCCTTCTCCCCCGCCAACCCCAGACCCCCCTGGACTCCCCGCATCCCTGTCCGCCCCGACATGATACCGGCTTCCGGTGCCCTGGCACACCCATATTCTACAGCCCGGCTAGGCCCAGCGTAAGCCAGGCCCACAAAGGGCTCTGTTGCCACGGGAACCGGTTCCAAAAAAGAAAAAAGCAACGTAAGGATGCGGCAGCACTAACGGGATTTGGGCCGCCCGTCAAATTAAATTGCAAGGAACGCGATCCCTCAAACGCCGGTCGACAACCCTGGAATTCCAGACGCGGGAGAGGGGATGGAATCGCTTCGGTCTCAGGGCCTAGTTTCAGGGACCGGCCGTCCCCCTGAATCGGCTCAGGAGTTACACTATCGCCTCCGGGCCGGAGGTTGGGAAGTTCGAAACGCACCTCCCCCCCACCCTTCGGGGACCTGAGCACGAGTTCGGGCACCACACACCCACTGCCGCACTGTCGGAGGGTCAGTTACTGAGGGAGTGCTGCACTGTCGGAGGGTCAGTACTGAGGGAGTGCCACACTGTCGGAGGGTCAGTACTGAGGGAGAGCCGCACTGTCGGAGGGTCAGTACTGAGGGAGTGCTGCACTGTCGGAGGGTCAGTTACTGAGGGAGTGCCGCACTGTCGGAGGGTCAGTTACTGAGGGAGTGCCGCACTGTCGGAGGGTCAGTACTGAGGGAGTGCTGCACTGTCGGAGGGTCAGTACTGAGGGAGTGCTGCACTGTCGGAGGGTCAGTACTGAGGGAGTGCTGCACTGCCGGAGGGTCAGTACTGAGAGCGTCGTGCTGTGGGAGGGTCAGTGCTGAGGGACTGCCACACTGTCGGAGGGTCATTACTGAGGGAGTGCTGCGCTGTCGGGGGGTCAGTACTGAGAGAGCGTCGCGCTGTGGGAGGGTCAGTGCTGAGGGACTGCCACACTGTCGGAGGGTCAGTACTGAGGGAGTGCTGCACTGTCAGAGGGTCAGTGCTGTGGGAGCGCTGCACTGTCGGAGGGTCAGTACTGAGGGAGTGCCGCACTGTCAGAGGGTCAGCACTGAGGGAGCGCTGCACTGTCAGAGGGTCAGTACTGAGGGAGTGCTGCACTGTCGGAGGGTTGGTACTGAGGGAGTGCCGCACTGTCGGAGGGTCAGTACTGAGGGAGTGCCGCACTGTCAGAGGGTCAGTACTGAGGGAGCGCTGCACTGTCGGAGGGTTGGTACTGAGGGAGTGCCGCACTGTCGGAGGGTCAGTACTGAGGGAGTGCCGCACTGTCAGAGGGTCAGTACTGAGGGAGCGCTGCACTGTCGGAGGGTTGGTACTGAGGGAGCGCTGCACTGTCGGAGGGTCAGTACTGAGGGAGTGCTGCGCTGTCGTAGGGTCAGTACTGAGGGAGTGCTGCACTGTCAGAGGGTCAGTACTGAGGGAGTGCTGCACTGTCAGAGGTGCTGTATTTGGATGAGACATTAAACCAAGGCCCTCATCTACCCTCTCAGGTGGATGTAAAAGATCCTACGGCCACTATCGGAAGAAGAGCAGTGGGAAAGTTCTCCCTGATGTCATGGAGCCAATATTTCCCCTTTAATCAACATTACTAAAAATAGACAGACGCTGTATTCAAGACTGAGATCGATGGATTTTTAAATACTGAGGAAATCAAAGGATATTATCTTATTGAGTGTCGAAGCAGGCTCCAGGGGCAGAAGGAACTATTCCAGCTCCTATTTCTTAAGCTATTGCTGAGAAAAGAGACTTGTCTAATCCTCAATGTGCTAAGAATTAAGCTGACAACCAATTTAAGGCTGTCAGTCGGGCTAGCAATGTGGCACATTTGCGTATACTGGAAGCTACGTAAATTAATAGACTTGTTCTTGGCAGACAGAAAGAACATGTACACTCAATGCGCCTGTTTCAGCGCAACATAATAAGTGGCAGCCATTCGCTGGCCCATTCCTCAGGGCAATGCCTTGACCAATCAGGGTCAGGCTGCCCGGGTTAAATTCCAAGCGATTCTTGGCAGTTAACTGCCAGTCACCATCAGTGGTGCATTCTCCATGGCAACGCCGCTTGCCAGTCGATCAGCACTCTCTTCAGGTGCGGTATAAATCGTTGTTTGCCCCTGATATGGGCATTCTGGCGGACTGCCCTGATGAGCGCAGGACGGAAAGGCTTCGATAAGTCTCTTTTTTTTTAAGCAACGCTCGAGCTCTGCACTACCAAGCGGCTATTCCCTGAGCTCCCATGGCAAGGTGGCAGCTTGCTGTCAGTACTCAGGGAAGCCTCTCGTCGGCAAAGACGTGCCATTGCATCAATTGGGTCAAAACAAAATTCCCTCTGACAGTGCAGCACTCCCTCAATACTGACCCTCCGACAGTGCAGCACTCCCTCAGTACTGACCCTCCGACAGTGCAGCACTCCCTCAGTACTGACCCTCCGACAGTACAGCACTCCCTCAGTACTGACCCTCCGATAGTGCAGCGCTCCCTCAGTACTGACCCCCCGAGAGTGCAGCACTCCCTCAGTACTGCCCCTCCGACAGTGCAGCACTCCCTCAGTACTGACCCTCCGACAGTGCAGCGCTCCCTCAGCACTGACCCTCCGACAGTGCAGCGCTCCCTCAGCACTGACCCTCCGACAGTGCAGCGCTCCCTCAGTACTGACCCTCCGACTCTGCAGCACTCCCTCAGCACTGACCCTCCGACAGTGCGGCAAAAGGAGGGGAGAGCCCTCCTGGTAAAGGCCAGTTTACTCCCGCGTGGGCTCTAATGTCGCTGGAGGCGAGAGGGAGGACTGTCGGGCGGGAGAGGGGAGGATTGTTTGCAGCTGCTGTCCTTCCCCTCTCCTTGGCCTCCCTTGCCCCCCTCCCCCCACCCCGCCCACCCACTGCCTGCCCAGGTTCCCGTCCACGGCACCGCAGCCACTTTTGATATGCTAATCGGTCACGTCTTTTCATCTCGGGCGAAGGGTTTTGAAGGACTGCTCCTGTGTTCTGTCTGTCATCCCGCTCTCTGCTTCAATCAGGCTGTCTAACTCTCAGGGAAATGATTTGCATTACAAAGGACAGCGCCTCGGGGGGTGCTCTTCCCAGCCCCTATGTTTCTTTTGCTGCCGTACTTTTCCCTTTCACAAACCCACCCCCACCCCCTACACCACCACTCTCTCCCCAACCACCCCTGGCCCCTCCGCACCCACTCCCAGACCCGAACACCATTACATAGACCAGCATCAGCCTCCCTCACCCAACAAGAACGGTTATCCAGAATCCTCACAAGCGAGATAACAGCTAAAATAAACTTCTTTAGCCAGAGAGTGGGTGAATCTGTGGAATTCATTGCCACAGAAGACTGTGGAGGCCAGGTCATTGAGTGTATTTAAGACCGAGATAGGTAGGTTCTTGATTGGTAAGGGGGATCAAAGGGAGAAGGCGGGAGAATGAGGTTGAGAAACTTATCAGCCATGATTGAATGGCGGAGCAGACTCGATGGGCCAAATGGCCTAATTTCTGCTCCTATGTCTGATGGTCTTATGGTCTTAATACTGCGGGTGCCGGAAACCTGAAACAAAACCAGAAAATGCTGGAAAAGCTCTGCAGGTCTAACAGCGCCCATGGAGTTAAGAGACGGAGTGAACGTCTCGAGTCCCCTGTGACTCTTCTTCAGAGCTCCGAAGAGTCGCACGGACTCGAAACATTAACTCTGTCTTTCTCCCCGCCGTTGCTGCCAGACCTGCTGAGTTTTTGCCAGCATTTCCCGGCTTCGTTTCACTCCACAAAACACATCGTCAAACCAAACCTGACCCCCGCCGAGCCACTCACGGAGATATTTAGGGACAGGTGACCCTGTCCCTAGGTTTCGTCGAAGAGGTTGGTTTTAAGGAGCGCCGTAAAGGAGGGAGAGAGAGAGAGAGAGAGAGAGAGAGTCGGAGGGGTTTAGGGAGGGGATTCCAGAGCTCAGGGCGCCCCCCCAGACAGCTGAAGGCACGGCCGCCAGTGGGTGGGGCAATTAGAATTGGGGGGGGTGCTCAAGAGGCCGGAATTGGAGTAGTGCAGAGATCTCGGAGAGTTGTTGGGATGGAAGAGGTTACAAGGTCGTAGAAGGTTTTGAAAATAAAAATGAGAGTTTTAAATTTGAGGTACCTCTGGGGGCGGTTGGTGGGGGTGGAGGTGGTGGAAATATAGGTTAGCGAGGGAATCTGACTTGGTGCTAGTTAAGGTATGGGACAGCGCAGTTTTGGATGGTCTTCAGTGTATAGAGGTTGGAAGATGGGTTTCCAGCCAGAAGTGTCTTGGGATAGTCAAGTCCGGAGGTGACGAAGGCGTGGATGAGGGTTACAGCAGGCGATGAGTTGGGGCGGGGGCTGAGATGGACAATGCCACCCTACCCAGCTTGACAATTCTTCATTAGAAAGCAGCGCGACGGGTGACAAGGGGCTATTCAACTCTGTGGGCGTCACAAGTGAGCAGGGATGGGAACTCACTGGCTTTGCCGCTCCGTCAACAGAGGGAGTAGTGACAGCGTCCCCTGCAAATGCTCCTGTTCAGAGCAGCTAACAGAGCAGAGATTGAACTGAAGCATCTTGTGATCTGTATATAAACTTTTTTCTCTCAGGTGGGGGTTGTGAGTCTTTGGAACTCTCTTCCTCAAAAGGCAGTGGAAGCAGAGCCTTTGAATACTTTTAAGGCAGAGGTAGATAGATTCTTGATAAGCAAAGGGGGTGAACGGTTATCGGGGGTGGGGTAGGCGGGAATGTGGGGTCGAGGTGACATATAGATCAGCCGTCATCTTACTGAAGGGCGGAGCGGGCTTGAGGGGCCGAGTGGCCTCACTCCCGCTCCTAATTCGTACGTTCATTAGGGATAAGAGTTCATCTGCTCCATTGATACATCCGTCCATCCTCTCTCTATCCATTCATCAGTCCATCCGTTCACCCATCCCGCTATCCATCTCTCTACCCGCTCACAGCACCCGCTGTCGTGTGTGTGTGTATGACACTTTCTGTCATGCTTGTCCGTCAATGGCTGACCTTTCGCCATGGTAAAAGAGTGACCAGTCGAACACGGGATCACTGAGCAATGAACCAGTCAGCAGATGTTTCAGGCCTAAAATAAAAAAACCCAGAGAGCGCTAGAAAAACTCAGCAGGTCTGACCCTTCTTCACAGCTCTGAAGAAATAGTTTCTCTCTATCGTCGACCCTCTCGAATCCTTTAATCGCCTTGAACCCCCTCGATGAGATCGCCCCTTAGTCTTCGATACCCCGGGGGGGTGGAATGCAGGCCTAGTCTGGTTCAGTATCTCGCCAGCCGTCAGTGTGTTACACTTGTCACCCCTGAGACAGGAGTCTGTTGGATAGTCCCGTCTAGATAAAGAAATCCACGCTGATGCTCCCACTGCCGGGAGTGCTGCACTGTCAGCGATGCCAGCTTTTAGATGAGACATTACACCAACCTCTGCCCTCTCGGGTGGATGTTAAAGACCCCCACGGCCGCAATTCGAGCGGGGGCCGGGGGTGCGGGATTTCTCCCCGGTGTCCTGGGGCCCACATCTATCCCTCAACCAACATCACCAAAACCCGATGACCTGGGTCATTCTCACCCTGCTGTTTGTGGGAGCTTGCTGTGCGCAATTTGGCTGCCCCGTTTCCTACATTACGACAGTGCCCCACTTCAAAAAGCACTCCAGTGGCAGTGTCGGTCTTTGTGAGTCGGTGGCTGTCGCTGGGTCAAAATCCTGGAACTCCCTCCCTAACAGCGCTGCGGGTGTACCTACACCACATGCACTGCAGCGGCTCAAGAAGGCGGCTCACCCACCACCTGCTCAAGGGGCAATTAGGGATGGGCAATAAATGCTGGCCTTCCTTAGCTTCAGTTAGTTTAGGCCTGAGATAGGCCGGAGGAGGCACAGCCTGGTAATTTTACTCCATGGACACCCAAGTGTTGATGCGCAGTTGCAAGATGGTTTGGTCGCCAATGGTGAAGATGTCGGGGGTGCCCGAAAGGCAAGAAGTGGAGAAGCACAGAAGTCGTGGAGGGTTGTAGGAGGTTGCAGAGATAGGGAGGGGTGTAGGGGCTGGAGGTGGTTACAGAGATAGGGAGAGTTGTAGGGGTTGGAGGAGGCTACAGAGATAGGGAGGGTTGTAGGGGCT
The DNA here is from genome assembly GCF_964194155.1 of Cetorhinus maximus. NCBI lineage: Eukaryota > Metazoa > Chordata > Chondrichthyes > Lamniformes > Cetorhinidae > Cetorhinus > Cetorhinus maximus. The sequence goes on from NC_135909.1 coordinate 5,617,834, forward strand.
GGAGGAGGTTACAGAGATAGGGAGGGTTGTAGGGGCTGGAGGGGGTTACAGAGATAGGGAGTGTTGTAGGGGTTGGAGGAGGTTACAGGGATAGGGAGGGTTGTAGGAGCTGGAGGAGGTTACCTAGGTAGGGAGTATTGTAGAGGCTGGAGGATGTTGCAGGGATAGGTGAGGAGGCCATGGAGAGAGCTAAGAGTCCAATGTCCCAGAACTCTCTGTGATCGCTGTCAGATGACGTGAGGAGACTGAAGGGCACATCAGCAACCTTGGGATGTGAAACCAGGGACAAGACGCGCAGGGAGCCTCAATTAACCCAATACAGTAAACCCCTGATGAGTGGAAACTCAGGGGACCCCTCCACAAACCTGTGTTAAGCAGGGCTTCATGATTGATGAGGAGGCCCCATTCCCAGACGAATACCTCTCTAGGTCACCCAGCATGCCGGCAAACATGGGTAACGTCAAAAACAGCAGATTCCAACGCTGAATGAGAACAGGGTGAAGCACTAGATGTGCGAAGCAACCTTGACTCACTTTGGTCCCAGTGAGTGGCCTGACCCCAAAAAAAAGGGCCTGGGGCCTTGTCATTAAAAATGGCCGCCTGTGAGCCTTGGGAGAACTCCGTGATCTTTCTCTGATCACTGTTGCTGTGTCCATGCCGTCAAACACGCTTCTGGCGTGTTGGCTCCACAGTGCGGAACCCCGGAGAACCCTTCAGCCAGGAAAAACAGGGCGGACATTCATCGGACTCTTCAGGGTCATCGGCCCCCCCCTCGGTCGCAGAACCTACTTCCCTCCAGGATCAGACTCGAGCTGGGAACGTTGTCTCCTCCCCTCGAAGCCCATTAACAGATGCTTCTTCAACAGCCGTACTCACCACCCCCCCACCCCCTTTCCTTGCTTTGTCAAACCTTTCCGAGATTTCTGTTTCATAATGGGGAGAGTCGGGGGGAACAAACCTGATAGCGGGACCTCCCACTCCCTCACGATGTCCACCTTCCACCAAGTGCTTTTTATTCCCTCATGGGATGCAACCGTTTGTCAATGCAAGGGCCCCAGCCCTTTTTTTGGTCAGGCCACTCACTCTAAGCTGGGCAGGGCCCAGCATTTATTGCCCATCCCTAATTGCTCTTGAACTGAGTGTCTCGCTCAGCCACTTCGGAGGGCAATTAAGAGTCAACCACATTTGCTGTGGGGTCTGGAGTCACATGTAGGCCCAGACCGGGTAAGGACAGCAGATTTCCTTCCCTAAAGGGGACATTAGTGAACCAGATGGGGTTTTATGACAATCAGTGATGGTCATGATCATTAAGACTAGTTTTATAATTCCAGATTTATTAATTGAATTTAAATTTCACCAGCTGCCATGGTGGAGATTGGAACCTGTCCCCCCGCCCAGAGCATTAGCCTGGGGTCTCTGGGTTACTAGTCTAGTGACATTACCACTGCACCACCGTCTCCCCAAGCTGTCCACTTGCTGTATCTTACAAAGGTACACACGAGTTAGGGGCAGGAGTGAGGCCACTCGGCCCCTCGGGCCTGCTCGGCCCTTCAATAAGATCGTGGCTGATCTGATTGTAACCCTCGACCCCACATTCCCGCCTACCCCCCCTCCGAAAACCTTTCACGCCCCCCCTTGCTTATCTTTGCTGCCCACCCCTGCCTTAAAAATATTCAACGTTTCTGCTTCCACCGCCTTTTGAGGGAGAGAGTTCCAAAGACTCACGACCCCCGCCCACCCCGAGAGAAAACGTCTCCTCATCATCCCCTTATTTTTAAACAGCAACCCAACCTCACCTTCCCTCCGATCGGCCACGCCTTCGGCGAGCTGACCGGTCCCGCCATACCCGCAGCTCCTTCCACCGGGAGGGAGCTCTGGCCGTCCACCGACGGCCTTGCCCAGCTCTTGTGCGGGGCCCGACTCCGCCCTGATTGGCCGGCGCGCGCCCCCCCCCACGGCGACGAGCGCCAGGCACGTTCGGCCGACCCCCGGGTTCGCGATTACCCGTGCCATTTCAGCTCCCATGGTTCTCAGCCGGGGGTTTGTGGCTCTGCCGGCAGGAATGCCCGACATGGACTACCCCCCCACCGGCACGACCAGAATTTCACGGTCAAGGGGTGGGGGGAAAGGCGCGCCAAATGGGCTGCAGTGACCCCCCCCCGGAGAGCGTTGTCACGGAGACCGGCGATAAGGCCGGATCGGGCTCGCTCCAAGTGGACTGAGGCCGATTCCACCCGCCCCTGTCCCGGCTGAGGGACGATGGCGCAATCCGGCGATGGGTCATCTCTTTGCTTGACCATCTTCCACCCTCTCTTCCCTTCACCCCACGCTCTCCTGCATCCGTCAAGCCCCGTTCGCCCTTCACGCACCCTTCCCAATCCCCCTCCCACTCCCCCCTTTCCCACTCCCACCCCCACCCACCCTGTGCCCGCCGACCAACATTGCCTCATCGTCCGGCGATGCCTCCATTTTAATATTTCAACGTCTCAGAAAAAAAATCCCCCCCCCTCTGACCGCCCCCCTCCCCCCACAAACCTCCGGGATCTCTGGCACTCCTCCGATTCCGGCCTCTGACTCAGCCTCGATTCCCATCACTCCTCCATTGGCGGCCGTGCCTTCAGTCTCAATCTCTGGAACTTTGTTTTTTAGCTCATTTGTGGGACGTGGGGGTCGCTGGCCAGGCCAGGGTACGTTGCCCATCCCTAACTGCCCTTGTTCGGAGAGCATTTAAGAGTCAACCACATCGCCGTGGGGTCTGGAGTCACGTGTAGGCCCAGACCGGGTAAGGATGGCAGATTTCCCTCCCTAAAGGGGGCATTAGTGAACCAGATGGGGTTTTTACGACCATCGGCCTCGTGGTCCATCGTTGATTCCAGACTTTTATTGAATTCAAATTCCACCATCTGCTGTGGTGGGTCTCGAACCCGGGTCCCCAGAGCATTACCCGGGGTCTCTGGGGGATACTAGTCCCAGTGACAATACAAAACAAAAACAAAAATACCTGGAAAAACTCAGCAGGTCTGACAGCATCTGCGGAGAGGAACAGTTAACGTTTCGAGTCCGTATGACCCTTCAACAGAACTGAGGAAAAATAGAAGAGAGGTGAAATATAAGCTGGTTTAAGGGGGGGTGGGACAGGTAGAGCTGGATAGAGGGTCAGTGATAGGTGGAGATAACCAAAAGATGTCACAGACAAAAGGACAAAGAGGTGTTGAAGGTGGTGATATTAGCTAAGAAATGTGCTAATTAAGGGTAGAAAGCAGGACGAGCAAGGTACAGATAACCCTAGTGGGGGTGGGGTGGGGGGAAGAGATCGAAATAGGCTAAAAGGTAGAGAGAAAACAATGGATAGAAATACATTTAAAAATAATGGAAATAGGTGGGAAAAGAAAAATCTGTATAAATTATTGGAAAAAAGGGGGATCGGAAAGGGGGTGGGGATGGAGGAGAGAGTTCATGATCTAAAGTTGTTGAACTCAATATTCAGCCCGGAAGGCTGTAAAGTGCCTAGTCGGAAGATGAGGTGCTGTTCCTCCAGTTTGCGTTGAGCTTCACTGGAACAATGCAGCAAGCCAAGGACGGACATGTGAGCATGAGAGCAGGGTGGAGTGTTGAAATGGCAAGCGACAGGGAGGTCTGGGTAATACTTGCGGACAGACCGAAGGTGTTCCCGCAAAGCGGGTCACCCAGTCTGCGTTTGGCCTCTCCGGTGACAATACACCTCTCCGCCTCTCTCTCTCTCCTCCTTTTAAGACGCTGCTTAAAATCGACCTCTTTGACCGGACCGGTTCTAATCTCTCCTTACGTGAAAGATAAGGTACTGAAGGGGTAATTGTAATAAATAATAATGGCAACTGTCAGAAACAAATGGTCAGCAGAGGCAGGGAGGCCCAAAAAAGCGTTTTGGAAAAAAAAAAGGACTTGCATTCCTGTAGCGCCTTTTCGCACCCTCAGGACACCCCAAAGCTTTTCGCAGCCAACGAAGGGCTTTTGAAGCTCAGGAATATAGGAACCGCAGCACAGCAAGATCCCACAAATAGCAATGTAACGATGACCAGCTCTCGGCCCCAGGGTACCTAGGGAGAGCTCCCCTGCTCTCCTCCGCTAGTGACCCGGGGAAAGCCTTTCCGTACCCCCCCGGGCTTTCTGATCCCAGGTTTTATTCGTTGAATTTAAATTCCACCGGCTGCCACCATGGATTTGAACCCCTTGTCCGCACCGCACCCCCACCTTGGCATCAGCCCGGGCCTCGGGATTATTAGTCTAGCGCAGTTACCGCCACTTACCGCACCATCCCCAATCCCGCTCACCCTGCTATCCCACACTCGTGTAGCTCAGCGGGTGCCAGGGTGGGTGATAGACAAATAGACAAGGGCCCTCAGGCCAAAGTGCAACCCAGGAACTGGTGAGGCTTGTGCTAGACCCGGCCACGACTCTAGTCACCGCCTCAAGCGCGGAGGGCAAGTGGGCCGCCTGATTCTTTCTGCGAGCGGGGGCCGGGAGCTTTGGATCTTCACGGCCGGCTCGATAAATTTGACCCGCTCGCTCCGTCTGCCAGGATGATAATCCAGGAGCGAAAAGGTCACAGCTGGTTCCTGTCCCACTGGGAATGCCTTCAGGAGGCCTGGGCTAATGAGCCTCCCCTCTTCATTTTCTTGCCCAGCTCAGCTCCGAAGCCCTCGCAGGCAAAGCAGAGAGCTGGTCACCCGCGACGACAGCGCCATTTCCCTCGCCCGCCGTCAAGCGATAGCCTCAGACGGCCCTGCCAATTATTATAGCCCGTCTCTCCAGAGGGTTGTTGAGCCATCACTACAGCTTACTGGTGACTGGGGCAGGAGGAGGGCACTCAGCCCCTTGAGCCTCGTCTGCCGTTCAACTCGATCACTGTTGATATGCATCAACCATTAATCTTTAATACCCTTCCCTCTTCTGGCACCGTGCCTTGGTGACCCTGGACTTCCATTGGATTCATGATTATTCTTGGCAAAATACCACAGTGGTTTCCGGTTGCCTCACGCGGGTGGAAAACTCGCCCGCTCTTGCCGCCTGTAATCGGGCAGCATGGGAAGGATTTACCTGTTTTACCAGCAAGTCCTGGAGCGGGGGACTCAAACCCAGAGCTTCTGACCCAGAGGCAGGGAGGCTCCCCCACTGTGCCACAAGAGTACAAGAGCAGGGAGGTTAGGCTGAATTTATACAAGGCACGAGGTAGGCCTCAGCTGGAGTATTGTGTACAGTCCTGGGCGCCGCACTATAGGAAGGATGTGAACGCGTTGGAGAGAGAGCAGAAGAGGTTTACAAGAATGGGTCCAGGGATGAGAAACTTCAGCGACGAGGATAGATTGGAGAGGTCGGGACTGTTCCCCCTGGAGAGGAGAAGGCTGAGAGGAGATTTGACAGAGACCTTCAAAACCATGAAGGGGGCTGGACAGAGTAGATGGGGAGAAACCCTTCCCTCTCGTAAAAGGATCGAGAACGAGAGGGGGGCCACCGATTGAAAGTGATTTGCCAAAGAAGCAAACGCGAGGTGAGGGAAAAACGTCTTCACACAGCGAGTGGCTCTGCCTGGGAGTGCGCTGGAGGCGGGTTCAATCGGGGCATTCCAGAGGGCGCCGGATGATTATGTGAATAGAAACACGGCGCGGGGTTACGGGGAAAGGGCAGGGCCATGGCATGAGGCCCATAATGCGCATTCGGAGAGCCCGGTGCAGGCTGGATGGGCCTATGGCCTCCTCCTGTGCCATTAGAATTCTGTGAAAACAATGGTCTTCATTGCCCCCCCTACCCAACACGAACCTATCAATCCCAGTTTTGAAATTTTCAATTGATTCCCCAGACCCCCCCCGCAACCCTCCGGACTCCACACAGCTTTTTTTTGGTGTGGGAGAGAGTTCCGGATTCCCACTCCCCTCTGTGTGAAGAAGCCCTTCCCGACATTCTCTCCCCCCACCCCCACCAGGCCCTTCACGGCCTGGCTCTCAGTTTAAGCTCAGACTGGCGTCTTTGGGCGTGCATATTTCTGCCGAGTCTCGCAAGAGCCTCAGGGCGCCCCCCCCCCCACACCTCCTCCCCCGCCCGCCCCGAGGTACTTTTCGAAGCGTAGTCCCCATTGTGATGCAGGAGACGCGGCAGCCCAGCTTGCGCACAGCAAGATCCCGCAAGCAGCGGCAGCAGCAGCAAACCGAGCGATCGGACCGGCTCATTGAGTGGTCCACCGCAGCATCGCCAAAGCGAGTTTGGCGCCAAGACACGGAAAGCGACATTAGGACAGGTTCGGTCAAAGAGGTCGGTTCAAAGGAGCGTCTGAAAGGGGGAGAGAGAGAGAGAGAGAGGAGGAGAGGGTTTAGGGAGCGAATGCCAGGGCTTTTCTCTTTACTCGTTGAAGGGATGTGGGCGTCGCTGGCTGGGCCCAGCATTTGTTGTCCACCCCTAATTGCCCCCTTGAGAAGGTGGGGGGTGAGCCGCCTTCTTGAGCCGCTGCAGTCCCTGTGGTGTAGGTACACCCACAGTGCTGTTAGGGAGGGGGTTCCAGGATTTTGACCCAGCGACAGTGAAGGAACGGCCGATATATTTCCAAGTCGGGATGGTGAGTGGCTCGGAGGGGAACTTGCAGGTGTTGGGGTTCCCATGTGTCTGCTGCCCTTGTCCTTCTAGATGGTAGAGGTCGTGGGTTTGGAAGGTGCTGTCGAAGGAGCCTTGGTGAGTTGCTGCAGTGCATCTTGTAGATGGTACACACACTGCTGCTACTGTGCGTCGGCGGTGGAGGGAGTGAATGTTTGTGGATGGGGTGCCGATCAAGCGGGGCTGCTTTGTCCTGGATGGTGTCAAGCTTCTTGAGTGTTGTGGGAGCTGATAGTGGGGGATTCAGTGGTGGTAATGTCTTCGAATGTCAAGGGGAGGTTCTCAAGTGGGACTTGAACCTGCAGCTTTCTGACTCAGGGGTGAGAGACTGCCGCCCACTGAGCCTGCGCTGACACTCACGGCTTCCCCCTGACAAAGAACAGGCATGGCGCAGTAATTTAGGAGTCTCGGAGGCCTGGCGAGGAGGCCCTGAGCCGTGAGCCGCTAGAGACGACCGTGTGAGAGCAGGAAGTGGGGACAATGGTTCGAATTTGGATTCAGGGAGGAGAAGGGATGTGTAGAGCGGCAGGGGGGAGCCGGGGGTGGGGGGCGGGAATGAGAGCGGAAAGGTCAAAGGGCAATTGTTCAGAATAATAACTGAAAAACCAGAGAGAGAGGGAGAGAGAGAAAGACGAGATGGGTTGTAGGAGGATGGAGGGAGCACTCAAAGAGATGAGAGAGAGAGACAGAGAGAGAGAGAGACAAGATGGGTTGTAGGAGGATGGAGGGAGCACTCAATGAGATGAGAGAGAGAGAGAGATAAGATGGGTTGTGGAAGGATGGAGGGAGCAATCAATGAGATGAGAGAGAGAGAGAGATAAGATGGATTGTGGAAGGATGGAGGGAGCACTCAAAGAGATGAGAGAGAGACAGAGAGAGAGAGAGACAAGATGGGTTGTAGAAGGATGGAGGGAGCACTCAATGAGATGAGAGAGAGAGAGAGATAAGATGGGTTGTGGAAGGATGGAGGGAGCAATCAATGAGATGAGAGAGAGAGAGAGACAAGGTGGGTTGTAGAAGGATGGAGGGAGCACTCAAAGAGATGAGAGAGAGAGAGAGAGACAAGGTGGGTTGTAGAAGGATGGAGGGAGCATTCAATGAGATGAGAGAGAGAGAGAGAGACAAGATGGGTTGTAGGAGGATGGAGGGAGCATTCAATGAGATGAGAGAGAGAGAGAGAGACAAGGTGGGTTGTAGAAGGATGGAGGGAGCACTCAATGAGATGAGAGACAGAGAGAGAGACAAGATGGGTTGTGGAAGGATGGAGGGAGCACTCAATGAGATGAGAGACAGAGAGAGAGAGATAAGATGGGTTGTAGAAGGATGGAGGGAGCACTCAATGAGATGAGAGACAGAGAGAGAGAGATAAGATGGGTTGTGGAAGGATGGAGGGAGTGCTTAAAGAGATGAGAGGGAGAGAGAGAATGAGAGAGAGAGAGATCAGCTCGCGATGACAAGCCAGTTCTTGGTAATACGCATGGCTCCCAGCGACAAGGAGCAAGAATTATGAATACAGATTTTGCTTTTGATTAAAAAGTTTCTCAGTAATTTGCTGCATAATTCATAGATGCACCGCACAAGCCCCAGGAGATGTGTCATTGCTTCCAGCATGTTAAACAAATCGAGGCTGCAGAACACTACACACAGCAGAGAAGCTATAACCAATCATATTAGCTCGGGGTGGGGTTGGGGAGGAGGGTGCGGACGATGGCGAAGATGTGACCTGTTGCGGGCACAGAGCCAGAGTCTGGCCGGGCAAGATGTACCCGGGCTTTATCAGGACAGGGGGGGGCAGCCATTCTGCCCCTGGAGCCTATCCCACGACTCAACTAAACCACGGCTGATCTGCATCTTACCTCCATCTACCCACCTCGTTGGGGTGGATGGGTAGGGGAGGGGGCATTATAAATTCATCCGGATGACCCTGGAGACAAAAGGGTTAAATTGCGAGGACGGGTCACTCAGACTAGGCCTGCGTTCCCTCGAGTGACGAAGATTAAGGGGCGACCTAATCGAGGGGTTTGAGATGGTGAAAGGATTCGATAGGGGTCGACGATAGAGAGAAACCATTTCCTCTGGTGGTGGGGGGAGTCCAGAACAAAGCCGGGGGGCAGAACCTTAAAACGAGAGCCAGGCCCCTTTCAGGGGCGATGTCAGGAAGCACTTCTTCACTCCGAGGGGAGTAGGAATCTGGAACTCTCTCCCCCTGAAAAGGCTGAGGGAGAACTGGAGTTTTCAAAACCAGGATTGATGGATTTTTATTGGGTAAGGGTTGAGGAACCAAGGTGGGTTGATGGACAGATCGGCCATGTTTGGACCGAACGGTGGAACGGGCTTGAGGGGCTGAATGGCCTTCCCCCCCCTTGTTCCTAAGTCCCTCATATCACCTCGAGCCCCACAGGCGCTGACCATCCCTCCAAGCGGCCGCACTTTCAGCTGGGGCGGGGGGGGAGTCCCGAGGGTCTGATGACCGGGAGGGAGCCACCACGGAGCAGCCGGAACCTTCCGCTCCCGGTGTCCAACCGAATCTAGACTTTGCTGGAGGCGGTGACTGGATAAGCAGTCGGGAGTTGGAGTTGGGGTTGACGTAAGTCTAGCCCTTGGGCGCTGATACCTCACATTGTCACACCCGGTCCGAATGTAGTCACCTCCATCGGTCACTCTCCCGCCTCGCTGAGTCACCAGGCTCTAGGTTCAGGTCCCACCTCCAGCGATCGAGGGCAAAACTCCGGGATGGCGCCCCAGGGCAGGGCTGAGGGAGCGCTGCGCTGTCCGAGGTGCTGACTTCCAGGTGAGCCTTTTAACCTAGGCCCCAGCTCGGGCACCAAATTCGAGGGGGGCGGGGGTGGGGTGGGGGCGGGGTGGGGGCAGGGGAGTTCTCCCCGGCCTCCTCCCCTCCGATATTTACCCCTCAGCCCAAAGCGCCAGAGCGAGCCGTTGTCGCGATTGCTGTCTGTTGGGATCCTGCTGTGTGCCAGTTGGTTGCGGTTCAAAGGGACTTTGTAAGGCGCATTGGTGGCAAAAGGCGCTACATAAACGCAAGGGCTCCTTAATTCCCTCTCATTCACCGCCGTTGGCGCACAGAACTCCGCCGACCCCAGCGTCGCTAACAGACAGGCCACACCCTGCGGCTCTCTCTGCAACCAGGATCTGACCTCCCCCCACCCTTCAGGCTGGACAGGTCAGGTCGGGGGGGTTCGGGTTGCCCACCGCGAGGCTGAGAACCGGAAAGGAGCGAGCGAGGCTCTGCGGGAAGCCGGGGGGTGGGGGGGGTGGATGGAAGTGGGAGAGGGGGCATCTCAGCGTCGTTTTGAGATTGGCGAGCGAGTGGTTAGGACCTGGGAACGCGCGGCCCGAGGGGGCGGTGGAGACAGGGGTCAATCGCCAGGGGCATTGGGTCATCATCCCAAAGAGGAAAGAGTAAATCCGATTGGCTGGGCGAAGGGAAAGGGCAAGGGGGGTGGTGGAAGCGGGGATCAGCTCTCCTGCCGAGAGCTAGCCGGAAGGCGACGGGCCGAAGGGCCCTCCTTCTGGTGCCGTAGCCGTCCCCTGACTCTATGGCTGTGGGGGAACGCCGAGGCCGGAAGGACGCTTATTCTGGGAAATGAGCTGGAGTCCTTTCAGCAAAGGCAACGCGTAAAGATAGGAACATACAGAGCAGGTGCAGGAGGAGGCCGTTCGGCCCCTCGAGAGCCTGCTCTGCCATTCCGTAAGATCGTGGCTGATCTGATCGTGGCCCCAAGTCCACTTTCCTTCCTGTCCCCCCGCACACCCCCCACATAACCCTCGACTCCCTTGTCGATCAAAAATCTTCAATACATTCAGCGACCCGTCCTCCACTTGGGGAGAGAATTCCACAGATTGAAGACCCTCTGAGAGAGGAAATTCCTCCTCCTCTCCGTCTTACCCCTCATTCTGAAACTGTGCCCCCGAGTTCTAGACTCCCCCCCACCCCCACCCCCCCCCAACAAGAGAAAACATCCTCTCAACGCCCTCCCTGTGAAGCCCCCCTCTTATATGTTTCAATGAGATCGCCTCTCATTCTTCTAAACTCCAATGGACACAGGCCCAACCTGCTCAACTTTTCCTCATAAGACAATCCCCCCCCCCACTTCATCCCAGCCGGCCGAACCTTCTCCGAACGGCCTCCGACGCGAGTCTATCGGCCGAGCCAGGATGGCCAAGCGGTCTGAGGTGTGTCGCTCAGGTCACAGTCTTCTCTTGGGGTGTGGGTTCGAACCCCACTCCTGACCTTCGTTTAAGGGGAGGTGATGGCACAGTGGTGTTGCCACTGGACTGGTATTCCAGAGACCCAAGGTCATGCTCTGGGGACCTGGGTTCGAATCCCACCACGCGAAATTCGAATTCAGTAAAAATTTGGAATTCAAAGTCTGATGATGACCATTGTTGTCAAAACCCATCTGGTTCACTAATGCCCCTTTAGGGAAGGAAATCTGCCGTCCTTACCACTACATGTGACTCAAGACCCCACCCCACAGCTGACTTCTTGATAAAATGCCCTCTGAACCAAGGGGCAATTAGGGATGGGCAATAATGCCCACATCCCATGAACGAATAAAACAATAAATCCCTCCTGAAGTCAGGAGACTAAAACTGTCCTCGGTACTCCAGCTGTGATCTCACCAAGGGCTCTGCGGGACTTGCAAATAGGCCATATGGAAGAGTTCGTGGGGGGGGGCGGCCTACAGGTCAGGAGATTGGGGAAGAGCAAGCCCGTAGAGTCATTGCAGCACAGAGGGAGGCCATTCGACCCATCCAGTCCCTGCTGGAAGCCGACATGCTCACAACCACTCTGTGTCTCCTCTTTCAGAACACCGATGATATCCTGGTGGCCTCCGCGGAGTGTCCGAGCGACGACGAGGACTTGGAAGAGTGCGAGCCCAGCACAGGTGAGTTCGCATTCTCTGGGGCCGCTCCCGTTTCGGCTAGGCTCGATTTGATCTTCTTTTCCCCATTTCCAGTTATGCAGCAGCGACCTTGCCCGCCTTTGCTGGTGGGGTTGGGGGGAGGGGGGTGGGGGGCGGGGAGGTGGGGGGGAATGGCAACCCCCTCCCTCCCTCCCTCCCTCCCGCTGCCCCTCGCCAACCCCCTCAAGGGGCAGTGCGGCCGGGCGACAGATGGGGGCCCTCCCTCCTCGCTTATCCGGACCCTGGGACGAGTGACCCCTGCCCTCTGGCCCTTGCATCGAACGCCCAATAGTCTCTGTTGAGCCAGTTGATCTGAATTAAGGTGGGAGTTGAGAGAAAAGCAGCCGGGATGCCCTCCCGAAGTGCACAGTAGCCAGTATGGGTAACATTGGACAGTAAAGACTCCCCTACATAGGACAGTACCGACTCCCCGACGTTGGGCTGCAGCGGTTCAAGATGGCGGCTCACCAGCGCCTCCCCAAGGGCACTTAGGGATGGGCAACACCCGCTAGCCAGCGTCCCCTGAATGAATTAAAAAATATATATTATAACATGAGTACAGTACCTGCTCCTCCATATTATAGCATACGCCCAACACCAACTCCCAGGATTAAGTCAACATCCCCGTGAATAAAATACTAACGTCCCCCCCTCCCACCGGCATAATCTTCCAAAGGAGGGGGTGCCCAGAACTGCTCAAAGCAACTCCAGGGGTGTGATGTTCTGGCCACACGCACCCCCCACCCCACTCCCCACCCCCCACACCCACTGGCATCGTCCAGTCCCGCCGAATATCGATGGGCTTCTGACTGGGCCGCCCATCCCCCCCGCGGCGGGTCTCACCGTGGTGAGACCGGAACGTCCCAGTCCAGGGTGCGGCCTAGCCTGAGCTCTGTGCAGCTGAAGCCTGACTCCTACCCCCTCGTGTCCCAGTCCTCCGGATATAAAGGCCAGCGTCCAACGGGCTTTTTTTTTGACCATTCTCCGTACCTGACCCGTGACATTTTAAGGATCCGCGTACCTGGACGCGCCCTCTCCCCCCCCCAGATCTCTTCGGGACCTCCACTGTTTCTGGCTTTTCACCATTTCGAAAGGCCCCCCCCATGTTCTATTCTTGTTCGGTCCAAAGTGGGTGACCTCCCATTGAAATCCATCTGTCACAGTCTTGCCCATTCACTGGGCGGGGGTGGTGAGGGGGAGGAAGGGGTTCCTTTCCCGCCAGTGATGGGAATTGCAGCTGGAGAGACAGGGAACATTTGGCCAAAAGTCAATTGACCGAATTGCACAGTAATTTTCTGCTTCCACCTGCCCTCCCTGCGCATGACGCCGCCTCTCCTGGTGCCACGGACAATTTTGGATCTGTGACTCTCTATCCCGTCAGCTAAGTCGTTAATAAAGACGGTGAACCGTTGAGGCCCCAACACAGATCCTTGCGAGACACCGCGAGTCACACCCTGCCAATGAGAGGTCCTGCCCGTGATCCCTCCTCTCTGTCTCCTGTCGCTCAGCCAATCCCTGAACCAGAGCAAGAATTCGCCTTCAGTTCCATGAGCTTTCACTTTAACTAAGCATCTCTTATGAGGGACCGTACCCATCTTTTCTTGAAGTCCGTACAAATCACATCCAAACTCACCAAGGCTCCTTCGACAGCAAACCCACAACCGCTACCATCTAGAAGGACAAGGGCAGCCGACACATGGGGAACACCACCACCTGGAAGTTGCCCTCCGAGCCTCTCACCATCCTGACTTGGAAATATATCGGCCGTTCCTTCACTGTCGCTGGGTCAAAATCCTGGAACTCCCTCCCTAACAGCGCTGTGGGTGTATCTACCCCTCAAGGGACTGCAGCGGTTCAAGAAGGCGGCTCACCCCCCACCACCTTCTCAAGGGGCAATTGGGGACGGGCAATGAGTGCTGGGCCCAGCTAGCCACGCCCACACCCCCGTAAACGGATAGGAAGAGAAAAATTCCCCTGTGCTCTACTCCAAGCGGATTGGTCAAGAATGACCTGACCTTTACAAATCAGCGCTGGACTCTATGACCAGCGGAAGTAGTTCAGGTTGTTCAGTCAGCCGACCCTTCAATAACCTGATAACACAAATTATAATTGGGACGTCTCCAATGTTCGCTCCAATTTCCTTTAAACCCTGGGATGGAAATCATCTGGCCCTGGGGACTCGTCTGTAGTTAGTGCCACTTTTTTCTCCACAACTTTAACCTAACATTATGTTAACTTTCTTGGGCACCTGTCCCTAATTAGTTTCCGTGAGATGTCTAACGTGGGATCCTCCTCCTTGCCCTGCCGTTGCCGACTGGAAGTAATTATGCAGCATGTCCGCCATTTACCAACTCCCCCGTATTCCATAATACCTTCAGTGCTGACCTCCCTTTTTTTTTAATGATGTTTGACCCGCCAAGCTTGCCCGATACCCGAGCACGTGGAGTTTATCGCCAGTGCTCACCGCGAGTGGGAACCCTGAAACTGAGCAAAACAGAGCCTGGCAGAGCCAAACAGAGCCAATCAGAGCCTGGCAGAGCTAAATAGAGGCAAGCAGGGCCAATCAGAGCCAAACAGAACCAATCATAGCCAAACAGAGGCAAACAGAGCCTGGCAGAGCCAAGCAGAGCCAATCAGAGCCTGGAAAAGCTAAATAGAGCCAAGCAGGGCCAATCAGAGCCAAGCAGAGCCAATCAGAGCCTGGCAGAGCCAATCAGAGCCTGGCAGAGCTCGGCAACCCTGCCTGATTTCCCCCCTCCTCTGACCCACAGACGCTGATCCCTGCCGCAGCTCCCTGTCCCCACCCCGAGCTCACTCAGTGCTGACCCGGGACTCAATCGGGGACCTGTCAGGGTCAGGGACCCGCTCCTTCGCCCCCCCCCTCCCCCCTCCGTTCGTGGCTCAGACCAGCAGCGAATCGTCGGCTCGAATCCGATTGCCGCGAGGCCGCGATGACGGGGTGCTGACCGCACAGGGCGAGGCCGGGCTTCTCGTCGGTTCTGTGCCACCTCTCCGCAAGAGCGACTCAGCTAAGTCCCCCGCACCCTCTCTCGCCGCAAATGTGCTCCCTCCAAAAGCCTGGGGGGAAAAAAACCCAGAAAAAAAATACTTGGTAGTTCAACACTATGTATTTATTAACTACGAGTAACTATACACATCGGTACAGTAAAGGTCCAAACTCGGAGCTGCCTCCATGCTTGTTTCTACACACGTCTCTGTCTCGTGCGACATTGACCCCCTAAGTGAGGGTCACGTGTTCTCTTACATCACTGCATGGGCGGAGCAGTGTCCTCCAGCCCCACCTTAACCCTTTGCGCGCCAGACCCTTATACTCTAGGGCACGGACCATAAATGCCGGCCCAGCCAGCAAAGCCGTGTCCCGTGAATGAATTAACCAGGAAAAAGCAGCCCCCCAGCACCACCTATAAATAACGCGTATGGCAAGGGGGCTGGAGCACAAGGGTAAGGGAGCCTCGCTACAGATGCACGGGGTATTGGGGAGGGCGCGCCTGGAACGCTGAGCACCGTTTCGCCTCCTCGCTTAGGGAAGGGTCTCCTTTTTTATTTTATTTTTTGAGGGCCGCAAGGAAGGTTGGCGGGATCGCTCCTCGGGATGAGGGTGTAATCCCGCGGGGAGAGACTGAGCTGAGTGGAGGTTAGAAGACCGAGGGGTGACCCTCATTGAAATGTGTAAAACTCTTCAGGGGGTTTGACGGGGTCGAGGGTGAGGGGGCGTGATGATGGGGGGCGATGATGGGGGGCGATGATGGGGGGCGATGATGGGGGGGGCGATGATGGGGGGCGATGATGGGGGGGGCGATGATGGGGGGCGATGATGGGGGGCGATGATGGGGGGGGCGATGATGGGGGGCGATGATGGGGGGGGCGATGATGGGGGGCGATGATGGGGGGCGATGATGGGGGGGCGATGATGGGGTGGGGGTGGTGATGGGGGTCGATGATGGAGGTCGATGATGTGGGGGGGGGGGAGGCGATGATGGGGGTCGATGATGGGGGTCGATGTAGGGGGGGGCGATGCTGGGGGTCGATGATGTGGGGGCGATGCTGGGGGTCGATGATGGGGGGGCGATGCTGGGGGTCGATGATGTGGGGGGGGGCGATGATGGGGGGGGCGATGATGGGGGGGGCGATGATGGGGGGCGATGATGGGGGTCGATGATGGGGGTCAATGATGGGGGTCGATGATGGGGGTCGATGCTGGGGGTTCGATGATGGGGGTTGATGATGGGGGTTGATGATGGGGGTCGATGATGGGGGCGATGCTAGGGGACAATGCTGGGAGGGGGCGATGCTTGTGGTTGATGATGGGGGTCGATGATAGGGGGTTGATGATGGGGTCGATGATGGGGGCGATGCTGAGGGGCGAAGATGGGGGTCGATGCTGGGGGGTGATGATGGGGGGCGATGATGGGGGGTCGATGCTGGGGGGTGATGATGGGGGGCGATGATGGGGGGTCGATGCTGGGGGGTGATGATGGGGGGCGATGATGGGGGTCGATGATGAGGGGTCGATGATGGGTGGGCAATGATGGAGGTCGATGATGGGGGCAATGATGGGGGGCGACGATGGGGGGCGACGATGGGGGGCGACAATGGGGGTCAATGATGGGCAGCGATGATGGGGGGCGATGATGGGGGGTCGATGATGGTGGGGTCGATGCTGGGGGGCGATGATGGGGGGTCGATGATGGGGTGTCGATGCTGGGGGGGCAATGCTGGGGGTTTATGATGGGGGGGGCGATGCTGGGAGTCGATGTTTCCATCCCACCCCACACCCGCCTGTGCTGCCGCCCCCGGGCTAGAGACTCTGGAACTAGGGTGGGGAGGTCACAGCCTCAGGATGAGGCGTCGGCCATTTTGGGACCGAAGTGAGGAAAATCTCCTTCACTCGGAGGGCCGTGAATCTTTGGCGTTCCCTTCCCCCGGGGAGCAGTGACGGCTCAGCCGCTGAGTCCGTTCAGGACTCCGATCGATGGGTGTTTAGTTTAAGACCCTGAGGGAGGCCAGGGGACGAGGCGGAGGGGGGGTGTGGGGGTTCCAATAGACGATCAGCCGCGGTCCTATCTGAACGGCTGGAGTGAGCGGCAGTGGCCTAATCCTGTTCCGCCTTTCTAACGTCCACCACCCCCCCGCCCCCCGGACCCCCACATTGTGGACGTGGGTCCCCCTCAGGCCTGTGGTCGCCTGTCCTTGCCCAAGGTAGCTGCACTGAGCAGTGACACTATGGTGCCAGAGACAGACCACAGCACCCGCGGGTGCCCAGCGTATTTATAATGAGCCGTAACTCCTGATAGAATATTCGCAGGTAGAAGAGACGTAATAACCTTCTCTGTCACAAAAAGAATAAAGTCACATTGGAGATCCATTCAAACCCTCAGATCTAATCAGGCTGTTCCCCTGATCTAATAATCTTTGACTCCCAGCCTGTAACACCCTCAGTTTGGGCTCCTGTCTGAAGAACGCTTAACAACAGCTTCCTGGGCACCGGCCCAGAGAGAGAGGATGGGACCCGGCGCTCCTTCCGAACGGGAAGGGAGCTCTCCGAGTGGCGGGTCCCCCCACACCAGGCCCGATTTTACTCCAGAGGCAGAGAGTTCGTGCGTTTCTGTAGCGCCTGTCCCCCCGCCACCTCAGGGCACCCCGGAGAGCCTCCCGGCCCACGCGGCCGCTTTTTGAAGGGTGCTCTCCCGGTTGTAATGTAAGGGAATGCGGCAGCCAATTTGCGCGCAGCCAGCTCCCACACACACACACACACACACACACACACAGCAGCGCCTTCATTCACCCAGTCCGGCGACGTTGGTTGAGGGATAATTATTGGCCCCAGGACACCAGAGGGAAATCCACCCCCCCACCCCCTCCACCCTGGCCCCGCGCCCACCCCCGCTCCCCTTCCAATAGTGCCCCTGGGATCTTTTTACTTGCTCATGAGAGGGCAGGTGGAGGCGTCGGGTTAACGTCTAATCTGAAGGATGGCCCCTTCAGCAGTGCAGCACCCCCTCAGTGCTGACCCTCTGACAGTGCAGCATTCCCTCAGTACTGACCCTCCGACAGTGCAGCGCTCCCTCAGTACTGACCCTCCGACAGTGCAGCACTCCCTCAGTGCTGACCCTCCGACAGGGCAGTGCTCCCTCAGTACTGACCCTCCGACAGTGCAGCACTCCCTCAGTACTGACCCTCCGACAGTGCAGCGCTCCCTCAGTACTGACTCTCCGACAGTGCAGCACTCCCTCAGTACTGACCCTCCGACAGTGCAGCACTCCCTCAGTACTGACCCTCCGACAGTGCAGCACTCCCTCAGTACTGACCCTCCGACAGTGCAGCACTCCCTCAGTACTGACCCTCCGACAGTGCAGCGCTCCCTCAGTACTGACCCTCCGACAGTGCAGCACTTCCTCAGTACTGACCCTCCGACAGTGCAGCGCTCCCTCAGTACTGACCCTCCGACAGTGCAGCACTCCCTCAGTACTGCATAGCGAGCATTGGCCTGGATGATGAAGCTCAGATCTGTGGAGTGGAACTCGTACACATCATTTTCTGTCTCAGAGTTGGGAGAGAGATTGAGAGAGAGGGAGAGGGAGAGAGAGAGATTGAGAGAGAGGGAGAGGGAGAGGGAGGGAGAGAGAGAGAGAGAGAGACAGAGGGAGAGGGAGAGAGAGAGAGAGACAGAGGGAGAGGGAGAGAGAGAGATTGAGAGAGAGGGAGAGGGAGATAGAGAGAGATTGAGAGAGAGGGAGAGAGAGAGAGAGGGAGAGAGAGAGAGAGATTGAGAGAGAGAGAGAGGGAGAGTGAGAGAGAGAGATTGAGAGAGAGGGAGAGGGAGAGAGAGAGAGATTGAGAGAGAGAGAGAGAGGGAGAGTGAGAGAGAGAGATTGAGAGAGAGGGAGAGGGAGAGAGAGAGAGATTGAGAGAGAGGGAGAGAGAGAGAGATACCCGCTGATTTGTGTCACACTTCACCGTATCCCCATCACATTCTAGAGCTTTTCACCCGCAGTTAATAGTAACTTCGGTGTAGACGTGGTATTTTTGGGCAAAGGTTGCGACCATCTTGCACACGGCAACTCCTCACAAAGAAACTGATAACCTCAACGTCAAATTAATCCCCTTTGAGTGACGTTAGTTGAGGGATAAATATTGGGCCCCAGGGCACCGGGCAGAACTCGCCCCCCCCCCACCAGCTCCTCTTCTAATAGTGGCCCCGGGATCCTTTGCACCCCCAAAACCGCCCCCCCACCCCCCAACCGAGAGGGCCTCAGATTAACACCGAATCCCTCAGAATGAATGACAGGGACTGGCCATTTCGACAAGCCTGGTATGGCCTTGCGTGTGGAAGGTTTAAGGGGAGACCTCGTCGAGGCGTTTGAATCAAGGGGAGGGTAAATCTGGAACTCTCTCCTCCTCAAACCACTGTCAAGGCTGGGGCCCAGCTCAAAACGTCAAAGTGGAGATGGGTAGATATTTGGCGGGCAGGGGGGATTAAGGGCTGCAGGCCCGAGGCAGGTTAAGATGTGGTTAAGAGACATTCTTTTTCCCTTTATTCATTCACGGGGATGTGGGCGTTGCTGGCTGGGCCCAGCATTTATTGCCCATCCCTAATTGCCCCCTTGAGAAGGTGGGGGTGAGCCGCCTTCTTGAGCCGCTGCAGTCCCTGTGGTGTAGGTACACCCACAGCGCTGTTAGGGAGGGAGTTCCAGGATTTTGACCCAGCGACAGTGAAGGAACGGCCGATATATTCCCAAGTCGGGATGGTGAGTGGCTCGGAGGGGAACTTGCAGGTGGTGGTGTTCCCCATGTGTCTGCTGCCCTTGTCCTTCTAGATGGTAGCGGTCGAAGGAGCCTTGGTGAATTCCTGCTCTGATGGAATGACAGAACGGGCTGGAGGGGCTGAATGGTCTCCTTGAGTTCCTTCGCAACCCCCTGTAGTGCGGTTGTCTGCCTTGAGGCTCCAATTCTGCGTCCATTCTGGAACCATCCGACTGTAGAGCTGGGGGCGCATTGTGGGGCCCCTGATCCCTCAGCCCACCCACAGGAGGCAGCGTATACAAGAGGCCTGACCTACCTCAGACATGGCACCTATCACAGCGCACTCCTGCCCAGCCTGCCATCATCCCCCCCACCTCTCTTCCATAAACCTCACCCCACCCTCCACTCTGCAGCCCCGTACCCGACCTGCACGGGCCCCCAGTCCGACAAAGCCTCATTGTAAAATCCCTTGCTTCTTAAACCCCTCCGCCCTCTCCCTATCCCTCCAATCACCTCCAGCCCCACCTCACTCCCAGATCTCCGCGCTCCTCCAGTTCCGGCCTCTTGAGCATCCCCCCCCCGATTTTAATCGCTCCACCATTGGGCGGCCGGGTCTTCAGCTGCCTGGGGGTGGGGGGGCCCTAAGCTCTGGAATTCCCTCCCTCAACCTCTCCGCCTCTCTCCCTCTTTCCTCCTTTAAGACGCTCCTTAAAACCGACCCCTTTGTCCAAGCTTTTGGTCGCCTGTCTGAATATCTGTTTACGTGGCTCGTTCACCTGATAACGCTCTTGCCAAGTGCCTTTTGGATGCCTTACTAGAGGTGCTATATAAATGCAAGCTGTGGTTACTGTTTAATAATGGAGGGGACACAGCTGAAGCACCCCTGTGATCTGGCAACGTGCGCTCCGAAGCAAAGATATAAAGCTGTCAGGGTCATCTTCATCTCCATGCTCAACTCAAAAATTTATAAGCAGGGACGCCGAGGAAATCACAGTGAGTTATAGCCCCAAAAAAGCATTGCAACCTTTCCCACATCACAAGCTCAAGGCAATTTAGATAGCAGGAACATCAAACATCAAACAGCAATCCCAATTTCAGCACCTGATCTATGTGCTGCATCGAGAGAGTTTGTGTGTGTGTGTCAGTGTGTGTGTGTGTCTGTGTGTGTGTGTGTCTGTGTGTCAGTGTGTGTGCATGTGAGCGAGTGCGCGTGTGTGCGTGTGAACGAGTGCGAGCAAGTGTGTATGAGCGAGAGTGTGTGTGTGTGTGCGTGTCAGTTTGTGTGTGTGTGTCAGTTTGTGTACAGAGTGTGTGTGTGTGAGCGAGAGTATGTGTGTGTGCACAGTGTGTGTGTCAGTGTGTGTGTGTGCCTGTGTCAGTGTGTGTCTGTGTCAGTGTGTGTGTGCATGTGAGCGAGTGTGTATGAGCGAGAGTGTGTGTGTGTCAGTTTGTGTACAGAGAGTGTGTGTGTGTGAGAGTATGTGTGTGTGTGCACAGATTGTGTGTGTGTGTGTGTGTGTGAGCGAGTGTCTGTGTGAGCAGGAGTGTGTGTGTGTGTGTGAGCAAGGGAGTGTGTGTGAGCAAGAGTATTTGTGTGTGTGTGCACAGAGTGTGTATGTATGTGTGTCAGTTTGTGTACAGAGTATGTGTGTGAGCGAGAGTATGTGTGTGTGTGTGTGTGCACAGTGTGTGTGAGCGAGAGTATGTGTGTGTGTGTGTGCACAGAGTGTGTGTGTGAGCGAGAGTATGTGTGTGTGTGTGTGTGTGCACAGAGTGTGTGTGTGAGCGAGAGTATGTGTGTGTGTGTGTGCACAGAGTGTGTGTGTGAGCGAGAGTATGTGTGTGTGTGTGTGCGCACAGAGTGTGTGTGTGAGCGAGAGTATGTGTGTGTGTGTGTGTGTGTGTGTGTGCACAGAGTGTGTGTGTGAGCGAGAGTATGTGTGTGTGTGTGTGCGCACAGAGTGTGTGTGTGAGCAAGAGTATGTGTGTGTGTGTGTGTGCACAGAGTGTGTGTGTGAGCGAGAGTATGTGTGTGTGAGCACAGAGTGTGTGTGTGCACAGTGTGTGTGTGTGTGTGTGTGTGTGTGTGTGAGCAAGAGTATTTGTGTGAGCGAGAGTATTTGTTTGTGTGTGTGTGCTGTTTCGCCTTGAGTTCGGGGTCTAGATGGGGCTTCTTTAGGGTGTGCCTGTTACCCTAAGAATGCTGCCACAGACTGTTATCCACAAAGCCCATTCCTGTTTACTTACAGGTGTATATTCATCTCAGCAACTCCACACGAGGTCACATATCTGCTTCCCATCAGAACTCAATCTCTTAGTCATGTGACACTGCGCCATAGTTACATCATCAGTATCAGGTCGTCCTGATGTTAACCCTTTACTCTACATCTCCCCCCCAGGTCTTTATCTCAACTATACACATCCTCCTACACCTCCCCCGCCAAAAGTGTCAGACTTCACAGGGTGAGTCTGTGTGGTGCCTTGACCAAACTTCCTGGCCTGGTCCTGATTTCGTTCCGAGGTTGAGGATGTATTGCGCTCGCTCATCGTTCAATAGGAGCACCTTCTGCCCGAGCACTGGGAGAGTTTCTCCTAGTTCCTGGTTCCTCGCCTCCATCCAGATCTAAATGGTCAGTCCGAGGCTCCATTGGGTTTCCTTCTCCGTGATACCAAAGCTCTTCGGTTCTTTCTGGTATCCCCCTGGTCCATCTCAATTCTAGAATATCTCGGGTGTTGAGCTCCCTCTCTGTTGCTGTACCTCCTTCCTGTTGACCTCGTGTCCACTCTCCACCCCTTTCAAGCGCTTTCAAGTCTCCTGCTCGGTGCCTGAGGTTGAAGTCACGAGCTTGACTGTCTCTCTGTTGCTCCGAACGTTCTCACCATCGTCTTGAGGTCAGGTGAGGCTGGTTTTGTTGTGGAGCTGGGAGCTGTGTTCACAGTCACCTTCCCAGCAATAGTTCGGCTGGTGAGAACCCCTTTTTGTTTTCCCAGTGGTGAGGTTGTGGTAGTTAAGAAGGGCCACCTTAATACCTTTGTTCTTTTTCATCGATTCTAAGAGTGGCTGAGGGCTCTCTCCTCTCCGTGAAGAGACTAGTTCAGCTCGACACCACCCACCCACCGCCCCCCCCAACCGCAGGGTTACACAATATCCTGCCTTCGGCTTTCCTAAGCCTGAAAAGCGGGGGACGGGAGTTCGTTTCTAAACACCTCGTCCACTTTGTCAGCGACCCTCGATTGCGAGCGTGCGTTCCTGGCTCGGTGACCATCGCCTCCTGGGGCAGAGTTTCACGCTGGGTGTATCGGGAGCGCGCTCACCCTGACCCGCTCCATCGTGAAATAGCCCGGGTGTCCCGGCCTCATCGCACCTCGTCTGCTATTTCGGTCGGCGAGCGTTCGCAGGGATCGGCACTTCCGGCTGAAGATTGCAGCGAGTGCTTCAGCCTTATCGTTCGCACTGATGTGCTGGGCTCCTCCATCATTGAGGATGGGGATATTTGTGGAGCCTCCTCCTCCAGTGAGTTGTTTAATTGTCCACCACCGTTCACGATTGGATGTGGCAGGACAGCAGAGCTTAGATCTGATCCGTTGGTTGAGGGATCGCTTAGCTCTGTCTATCACTTGCTGCTTATTCTGTTTGGCACACAAGTAGTACTGTGTTATAGCTTCACCAGGTTGACGCCTCATTTTTAGGTATGCCTGGTGCTGCTCCTGACATGCCCTCCTGCACTCTTCATTGAACCAGGGTTGATCCCCTGGCTTGATGGTAATGGTAGAGTGGGGGATATGCCAGGCCATGAGGTTACAGATTGTGTTCGAGTACAATTCTGCTGCTGCTGATGGTCCACAGCACCTCATGGATGTCCAGTCTTGAGTTGCTAGATCTGTTCGAAATCTGTGTGTGTGTGTGTGTGTGTGTGTGTGTCTGTGTGTGCGGGTCAGTGTGTGTGTGGGTGCGTGTATATGTGCATCAGTATGTGTTTGTATGTGGGGGGGAGTCATTGTGTATGTGTGTGTGTATGTGTTGGTCATTGTGTGTGTAGGTCAATATATTTGTGAGTCAGTATGTGTGTTTGGGTCAGTGTGTGTGTGTGTGCGGGTCAGTGTTTATGTGGGTCTGTGTGTGTGTGTGTGTGTGTGTGTGTGTGTGCGTGGGTCAGTGTGTGTGGGTCAGTGTGTGTGTGGGTCAGTGTGTGTGTGGGTCAGCGCCAGCGGTGGGTCGGTGTGTGGTTCAGTGTATCTGCGTGGGTCAGTGTGAGTGTGGCCAGTGAGTGTACGTGTGTGTGTGTGTGTGTCATTGTGTGTGTGTGTCATTGTGCGTGTGTGTCATTGTGTGTGTGTGTGAGTCAGTGTGTGTATGTGAGTGTGTGTCAGTAGTTGGGTTAGTCTGTGTATGTCAGTGTGTGGGTCTGTGTGTGTGCGGGTCAGTGTGTGTATGTGAGTGTGTGTCAATCGGTGGGTTAGTCTGCGTGAGTCAGTGTGTGGGTCAGTGTGTGTGTGGGTCAATTTGTGGGTCAATGTGTGTGCGTCAGAGTGTGTGTGTGTGGATCAGTGTGTGGGTCAATATGTGAGGGTGTGTGGGTCAGTGTGTGTGTGTATTAGTGTGTGGGTCAGTGTATGGTTCAGTGTGTGTGCGTGGATCAGTGTGAGTGTGTTCAGTGTGTGGGTCAGTGTGTATGTGTGTGCATGTCAGTGTGTGGGTCAGTGTGTGCATGCGTAGGTCAGTGTGTGGGTCAGTGTATGTGTGTGTGAGTCAGTGTGTGTGTGTGGGCCAATGTATGTGTGGGTCAGTGTGTGGGTCAGTGTGTGTGTCAGTGTGTGGGTCAGTGTGCGGGTCAGTGTGTGTGTGTGTGTATGTGTTCAGATCAGTGTGTGGCAGTGTGTGGGTCAGTGTGTGTGTGTGTGTGTGCAGGTCAGTGTGTGCATTTGTGTCAGTGTGCATGTCAGTGTGTGTATGTGGGTCAGTGTGTGTGGGTCAGTGTGTGCTTGTGGGTCAGTGTGTGTGTGTATGTGTGTCAGTTTGCAGGTCATTGTGTGGCAGTGTGTGGGTCAGCGTGTGTGTGGGTCAGTGTGTGGGTTAATGTGTGGGGCAGTGTGTGTGCGGGTCAGTGTTTGTGTGTGTGTCAGTGTGTGTATGTTGGTCAGTGTGCGGGTCAGTGTGCAGGTCAGTGTGTGATTCAGTGTGCGGGTCAGTGTGTGGGTCAGTGTGTGAATCAGTGTGTGGATCAGTGTGTGAATCAGTGTGTGGGTCAGTGTGTGAATCAGTGTGTGGGTCAGTGTGTGGGTCAGTGTGTGAATCAGTGTGTGGGTCAGTGTGTGAATCAGTGTGCGGGTCAGTGTGTGGGTCAGTGTGTGAATCAGTGTGTGGATCAGTGTGTGAATCAGTGTGTGGATCAGTGTGTGAATCAGTGTGTGAATCAGTGTGTGAATCAGTGTGTGGGTCAGTGTGTGATTCAGTGTGCGGGTCAGTGTGTGGGTCAGTGTGTGAATCAGTGTGTGGATCAGTGTGTGGGTCAGTGTGTTAATCAGTGTGTGGGTCAGTGTGTGAATCAGTGTGTGAGTCAGTGTGTGGGTCAGTGTGCGGGTCAGTGTGTGGGTCAGTGTGTGGGTCAGTGTGCGGGTCAGTGTGTGGGTCAGTGTGTGGGTCAGTGTGTGAATCAGTGTGTGGGTCAGTGTGTGGGTCAGTGTGTGAATCAGTGTGTGGGTCAGTGTGTGAGTCAGTGTGTGAATCAGTGTGTGGGTCAGTGTGTGGGTCAGTGTGTGAATCAGTGTGTGGGTCAGTGTGTGGGTCAGTGTGTGGGT
The DNA here is from genome assembly GCF_964194155.1 of Cetorhinus maximus. Lineage (NCBI taxonomy): Eukaryota > Metazoa > Chordata > Chondrichthyes > Lamniformes > Cetorhinidae > Cetorhinus > Cetorhinus maximus. Next base: position 5,642,946 of record NC_135909.1, read on the forward strand.
CAGTGTGTGAATCAGTGTGTGGGTCAGTGTGTGAATCAGTGTGTGGGTTAGTCTGTGAATCAGTGTGTTAATCAGTGTGTGAATTAGTGTGTGAATCAGTGTATGGGTCAGTGTGTGAATCAGTGTGTGACTCAGTGTGTGAATCAGTGTGTGGGTCAGTGTGTGAATCAGTGTGTGGGTCAGTGTGTGGGTCAGTGTGTGAATCAGTGTGTGGGTCAGTGTGTGGGTCAGTGTGTGAATCAGTGTATTGGTCAGTGTGTGAATCAGTGTGTGGGTCAGTGTGTGGGTCAGTGTGTGAATCAGTGTGTGGATCAGAGTGCGGGTCAGTGTGCGGGTCAGTGTGTGAATCAGTGTGTGGGTCAGTGTGTGAATCAGTGTGTGAATCAGTGTGTGGGTCATTGTGTGGGTCAGTGTGTTCATCAGTGTGTGGGTCAGTGTGTGGGTCATTGTGTGAATCAGTGTGTTAATCAGTGTGTGAATCAGTGTGTGGGTCAGTGTGTGAGTCAGTGTGTGAGTCAGTGTATGAATCAGTGTGTGGGTCAGTGTGTGGGTCAGTGTGTGAGTCAGTGTGTGAATCAGTGTGTGGGTCATTGTGTGTGTCAGTGTGTTAATCAGTGTGTGGGTCAGTGTGTGAATCAGTGTGTGAGTCAGTGTGTGAATCAGTGTGTGGGTCAGTGTGTGAATCAGTGTGTGGGTCATTGTGTGTGTCAGTGTGTTAATCAGTGTGTGGGTCAGTGTGCAGGTCAGTGTGTGGGTCAGTGTGTGAATCAGTGTGTGAGTCAGTGTGTGGGTCAGTGTGTGGGTCAGTGTGCGGGTCAGTGTGTAAATCAGTGTGTGGGTCAGTGTGTGAATCAGTGTGTGAGTCAGTGTGTGAATCAGTGTGTGGGTCAGTGTGTGGGTCAGTGTGTGGGTCAGTGTGTGAATCAGTGTGTGGGTCAGTGTGTGAATCAGTGTGTGGGTCAGTGTGCTGGTCAGTGTGTGAATCAGTGTGTGGGTCAGTGTGCTGGTCAGTGTGTGAATCAGTGTGTGGGTCAGTGTGTGAATCAGTGTGTGGGTCAGTGTGCGGGTCAGTGTGTGAATCAGTGTGTGCGTCAGTGTGTGAATCAGTGTGTGGGTCAGTGTGCGGGTCAGTGTGTGAATCAGTGTGTGGGTCAGTGTGTGAATCAGTGTGTGGGTCAGTGTGTGAATCAGTGTGTGGGTCAGTGTGCGGGTCAGTGTGTGAATCAGTGTGCGGGTCAGTGTGTGAATCAGTGTGTGGGTCAGTGTGTGAATCAGTGTGTGGGTCAGTGTGCGGGTCAGTGTGTGAATCAGTGTGTGGGTCAGTGTGTGAATCAGTGTGTGGGTCAGTGTGCGGGTCAGTGTGTGAATCAGTGTGTGGGTCAGTGTGTGAATCAGTGTGTGGGTCAGTGTGTGAATCAGTGTGTGGGTCAGTGTGCGGGTCAGTGTGTGAATCAGTGTGTGGGTCAGTGTGCGGGTCAGTGTGTGAATCAGTGTGCGGGTCAGTGTGTGAATCAGTGTGCGGGTCAGTGTGTTAATCAGTGTGTGAATTAGTGTGTGAATCAATGCGTGAATTAGTGTGTGAGTCAGTGTATGGGTCAGTGTGTGGGTCAGTGTGTGGGTGAGTGTGTGAATCAGTGTGTGGGTCAGTGTGTGGGTCAGTGTGTGAATCAGTGTATGGGTCAGTGTGTGAATCAGTGTGTGGGTCAGTGTGCGGGTCAGTGTGTGAATCAGTGTGTGGATCAGAGTGCGGGTCAGTGTGCGGGTCAGTGTGTGAATCAGTGTGTGGGTCAGTGTGTGAATCAGTGTGTGAATCAGTGTGTGGGTCATTGTGTGGGTCAGTGTGTTAATCAGTGTGTAGGTCAGTGTGTGGGTCATTGTGTGAATCAGTGTGTTAATCAGTGTGTGAATCAGTGTGTGGGTCAGTGTGTGGGTCATTGTGTGAATCAGTGTGTTAATCAGTGTCTGAATCAGTGTGTGGGTCAGTGTGTGGGTCAGTGTGTGAGTCAGTGTGTGAGTCAGTGTATGAATCAGTGTGTGGGTCAGTGTGTGAGTCAGTGTGTTAATCAGTGTGTGGGTCAGTGTGTGAATCAGTGTGAGTCAGTGTGTGAATCAGTGTGTGGGTCAGTGTGTGAATCAGTGTGTGGGTCATTGTGTGTGTCAGTGTGTTAATCAGTGTGTGGGTCAGTGTGCAGGTCAGTGTGTGGGTCAGTGTGTGAATCAGTGTGTGAGTCAGTGTGTGGGTCAGTGTGTGGGTCAGTGTGTGGGTCAGTGTGCGGGTCAGTGTGTGAATCAGTGTGTGGGTCAGTGTGTGAATCAGTGTGTGGGTCAGTGTGTGGGTCAGTGTGTGAATCAGTGTGTGGATCAGTGTGTGAATCAGTGTGTGCGTCAGTGTGTGAATCAGTGTGTGGGTCAGTGTGTGAATCAGTGTGTGGGGCAGTGTGCTGGTCAGTGTGTGAATCAGTGTGTGGATCAGTGTGCTGGTCAGTGTGTGAATCAGTGTGTGGGTCAGTGTGCTGGTCAGTGTGTGAATTAGTGTGTGGGTCAGTGTGCGGGTCAGTGTGTGAATCAGTGTGTGGGTCAGTGTGCGGGTCAGTGTGTGAATCAGTGTGTGGGTCAGTGTGTGAATCAGTGTGTGGGTCAGTGTGCGGGTCAGTGTGTGAATCAGTGTGTGGGTCAGTGTGTGAATCAGTGTGTGGGTCAGTGTACGGGTCAGTATGTGAATCAGTGTGTGGGTCAGTGTGTGAATCAGTGTGTGGGTCAGTGTGCGGGTCAGTGTGTGAATCAGTGTGTGGGTCAGTGTGTGAATCAGTGTGTGGGTCAGTGTGTGAATCAGTGTGTGGGTCAGTGTGCGGGTCAGTGTGTGAATCAGTGTGTGGGTCAGTGTGTGAATCAGTGTGTGAGTCAGTGTATGAATCAGTGTGTGGGTCAGTGTGCGGGTCAGTGTGTGAATCAGTGTGTGGGTCAGTGTGTGAATCAGTGTGTGAATCAGTGTGTGGGTCAGTGTGTGAATCAGTGTGTGGGTCAGTGTGCGGGTCAGTGTGTGAGTCAGTGTGTGGGTCAGTGTGTGGGTCAGTGTGTGAATCAGTGTGTGGGTCAGTGTGTGAATCAGTGTGTGGGTCAGTGTGTGAATCAGTGTGCGGGTCAGTGTGTGAATCAGTGTGTGAATCAGTGTGTGGGTCAGTGTGTGAATCAGTGTGTGAGTCAGTGTGTGAATCAGTGTGTGAGTCAGTGTGTGAATCAATGTGTGGGTCAGTGTGTGGGTCATTGTGTGAATCAGTGTGTTAATCAGTGTGTGAATCAGTGTGTGGGTCAGTGTGTGGGTCAGTGTGTGAATCAGTGTGTGAGTCAGTGTGTGAATCAGTGTGTGAGTCAGTGTGTGAATCAATGTGTGGGTCAGTGTGTGGGTCATTGTGTGAATCAGTGTGTTAATCAGTGTGTGAATCAGTGTGTGGGTCAGTGTGTGGGTCAGTGTGTGAGTCAGTGTGTGAGTCAGTGTGTGAATCAGTGTGTGGGTCATTGTGTGTGTCAGTGTGTTAATCAGTGTGTGGGTCAGTGTGTGAATCAGTGTGAGTCAGTGTGTGAATCAGTGTGTGGGTCAGTGTGTGAATCAGTGTGTGGGTCATTGTGTGTGTCAGTGTGTTAATCAGTGTGTGGGTCAGTGTGCAGGTCAGTGTGTGGGTCAGTGTGTGAATCAGTGTGTGAGTCAGTGTGTGGGTCAGTGTGTGGGTCAGTGTGTGGGTCAGTGTGCGGGTCAGTGTGTGAATCAGTGTGTGGGTCAGTGTGTGAATCAGTGTGTGGGTCAGTGTGTGGGTCAGCGTGTGGGTCAGTGTGTGAATCAGTGTGTGGGTCAGTGTGTGAATCAGTGTGTGCGTCAGTGTGTGAATCAGTGTGTGGGTCAGTGTGTGAATCAGTGTGTGGGTCAGTGTGCTGGTCAGTGTGTGAATCAGTGTGTGGGTCAGTGTGTGAATCAGTGTGTGGGTCAGTGTGTGGGTCAGTGTGCGGGTCAGTGTGTGGGTCAGTGTGCGGGTCAGTGTGTGGGTCAGTGTGCGGGTCAGTCTATGTGTGACCACGCAGACACTGACTGTCAAAGGCCTATCTTTCTGACTTGAAGTGTTACATTTCCCAGGGGAGGCACTTGCTGAGATTATTACGCACTCAAACCTCGTATAAAGCTCGGGGTGTGGGGGTGGGGGGGGACCAAATACATCCCCGTCTCCAGCTGCACAGTTTATTTTCTCGCGCTGTCAGTAAAGACTTGCATTTCTATATCGCCTATCACAACCACCAGACATCTCAAACCGCTTCACATTCTTTGAGCAGCAGCCACTGTCGCAATGTGGCTGCTAATTTGCGCATAGCAAGCTCCCACAAACAACAAAATGACCATATCACCTGCTTTCAGGGATAAATATTGGGCCCCAGGAGCCCAGGCAGATCTCCCCTCCCACACCTCTTCTTCCAATCATACCTGTGGAATCTTGTACGATCATCTTAGAGGGCAGGCGGGGCCTGGGTGTTAACATCTCATCCAAAAGAGGGCACCGCTGACCGTGCAGCACCCCCATGGCGCTGGCACTGGGAGCGTCGGCCTGGATGAGAGGTTCTAGTCTCTGGAGTGGGGTTCGAACCCGCGACCTTCTCAGGAGGCAAAGGGATACCCTAAGAGGCCTAGTTGGAGAGGGGGGGGGTAAATCCGTAGTTGCTTCCCCCAAGTGTGGCGCTGAAGTGTACGGAGCAGAAATATTGCCAGGATTTGGGCCTCAGGGCCCCGCTAGCACACCCCACTGGAAAGCGGGCCTCTGAGTGCTCCTCAGAGGTGGACAACGCTGGGCCTGGCTGTGGAGGCTTCATCCCCGCAATGGGTGGATAGCCAGCACATTGAAGAGCGGCCACTTCACCAGGGAAAGGAAATAGGGCGGGGGTGGGGTTGTGGCCAGAGCCTGGGGAACTTGCCCACCCCACCCCACCACTTGACCCAGCACAAGGGAGGGGGATTTGAATGGGCAGCTCTGTCTGGTGCATAAATGGAACTCAGAGCCTCTCTAGCACCGGGCAGCCATCTTGGATGCAGTTGCTATGGGAGACAGGAAGAGGGGTTCTGTTTCCTTCATTCTTTCATGGGATGAGGGCGTCACTGGCAAGGCCAGCATCTGTTGACCATCGCTAATTGCCCCCCTCCCCACAACTGAGTGACTCACTCGGCCATTTCAGAGGGGGGCAGTTAAGAGGCAACCACATCGCTGTGGGGCCTGAAGTCACACGTAGGCCCAGACCAGGTAAGGACGGCAGATTTCCTTCCCTAAAGGCGACATTAGTGAACCAGATGGGGTTTTTACGACAATCGATGATGGTCGTCATGGTCACCATCACTGAGACGAGCTTTATAATTCCAGATTTATGAATTGAATTTAAATTCCACCAGCTGCCGGGGTGGGGTTTGAACCCGTGTTCTCCAGAGCCTTAGCCTGAGCCTCGGCATTACCAGTTCACTGACATTACCACTAGGCCACCGTCACCCCCAGATGAGGAGGCTTGGGGAATATTTGTTGCCCGTTGAGAGCTGGCCCATGGGAGCGATGGGCAGAATGGCCTCCTGCTGTGCTGTGCCATTGGGTGATAACTGAAACCCTCTGCGCTGGACTGTTTCACAGCTCCACCCCACCTCCCCAGCACACCCCACTCACCGGGACAAACCGTTGTCGTGCTCTGACCTCCCGGTGGGCCAGTCGGTCAGCAGGCCGCGGAAGCGCAGGCCAATGGCATCGCGGAGGGGGCACCCACGGTCAGCGGTCCGGGGGATTTGGCCCCTGAATGCGAGGTCCAACCAGTAACTGCTGGACTGAAACTCCTAGAGGAGTGATGGGGGAATCACCTGGACATTAGTACCTTGCGGTGCCCAGCAGAGCAGCCTGGGGCCTACGCTCTATAATTCCCTCCATAACACTCTGCACCTATCTGCCCCACTCTCTCTCCCCTCCCTCTTCAACACGTTCTTTAAAACCCACCTGCTTGAACAAACTGAAATCACCTCAACATCTTATCAGTGTCAATTTTCCGCCTCGTTAACTCTCCTGTGACGAAGCCATGGAAAGGGGTGTGGGATATATCAGAGAGTGTTACAGTGAGGGGTGTGGGGTATATCAGAGAGTGTTACAGTGAGGGGTGTGGGGTATATCAGAGAGTGTTACAGTGAGGGGTGTGGGGTATATCAGAGAGTGTTACAGTGAGGGGTGTGGGGTATATCAGAGAGTGTTACAGTGAGGGGTGTGGGGTATATCAGAGAGTGTTACAGTGAGGGGTGTGGGGTATATCAGAGAGTGTTACAGTGAGGGGTGTGGGGTATATCAGAGTGTGTTACAGTGAGGGGTGTGGGATATATCAGAGAGTGTTACAGTGAGGGGTGTGGGGTATATCAGAGAGTGTTACAGTGAGGGGTGTGGGATATATCAGAGAGTGTTACAGTGAGGGGTGTGGGTTATATCAGAGGGTGTTACAGTGAGAGGTGTGGGGTATATCAGAGAGTGTTACAGTAAGAGGTGTGGGGTATATCAGAGAGTGTTACAGTGAGAGGTGTGGGGTATATCAGAGAGTGTTACAGTGAGGGGTGTGGGATATATCAGAGAGTGTTACAGTGAGGGGTGTGGGTTATATCAGAGAGTGTTACAGTGAGGGGTGTGGGTTATATCAGAGAGTGTTACAGTGAGGGGTGTGGGATATATCAGAGAATGTTACAGTGAGGGGTGTGGGGTATATCAGAGAGTGTTACAGTGAGGGGTGTGGGGTATATCAGAGAGTGTTACAGTGAGGGGTGTGGGGTATATCAGAGAGAGTTACAGTGAGGGGTGTGGGGTATATCAGAGTGTGTTACAGTGAGGGGTGTGGGGTATATCAGAGTGTTACAGTGAGGGGTGTGGGATATATCAGAGAGTGTTACAGTGAGGGGTGTGGGGTATATCAGAGAGTGTTACAGTGAGGGGTGTGGGGTATATCAGGGAGTGTTACAGTGAGGGGTGTGGGGTATATCACAGTGTGTTACAGTGAGGGGTGTGGGGTATATCAGAGAGTGTTACAGTGAGGGGTGTGGGGTATATCAGAGTGTGTTACAGTGAGGGGTGTGGGGTATATCAGAGTGTTACAGTGAGGGGTGTGGGATATATCAGAGAGTGTTACAGTGAGGGGTGTGGGGTATATCAGAGAGTGTTACAGTGAGGGGTGTGGGGTATATCAGGGAGTGTTACAGTGAGGGGTGTGGGGTATATCACAGTGTGTTACAGTGAGGGGTGTGGGGTATATCAGAGAGTGTTACAGTGAGGGGTGTGGGGTATATCAGAGAGTGTTACAGTGAGGGGTGTGGGGTATATCAGAGAGTGTTACAGTGAGGGGTATGGGGTATATGAGAGAGTGTTACAGTGAGGGGTGTGGGGTATATCAGAGAGTGTTACAGTGAGGGGTGTGGGGTATATCAGAGAGTGTTACAGTGAGGGGTGTGGGATATATCAGAGAGTGTTACAGTGAGGGGTGTGGGGTATATCAGAGAGTGTTACAGTGAGGGGTGTGGGGTATATCAGAGAGTGTTACAGTGAGGAGTGTGGGGTATATCACAGTGTGTTACAGTGAGGGGTGTGGGGTATATCAGAGAGTGTTACAGTGAGGGGTGTGGGGTATATTAGAGAGTGTTACAGTGAGGAGTGTGGGGTATATCAGAGAGTGTTACAGTGAGGGGTGTGGGGTATATCAGAGAGTGTTACAGTGAGGGGTGTGGGGTATTTCAGAGAGTGTTATAGTGAGGGGTGTGGGGTATATCAGAGAGTGTTACAGTGAGGGGTGTGGGGTATATCAGAGAGTGTTACTGTGTGGAATATCAGATAGTGTTACAGTGAGGGGTGTGGGGTATATCAGAGAGTGTTACTGTGTGGAATATCAGATAGTGTTACAGTGAGGGGTGTGGGGTATATCAGAGAGTGTTACTGTGTGGAATATCAGATAGTGTTACAGTGAGGGGTGTGGGGTATATCAGAGAGTGTTACAGTGAGAGGTGATGGGTATATCAGAGAGTGTTACAGTGGGGGGTGTGGGGTATATCAGAGAGTGTTACAGTGAGAGGTGTGGGGTATATCAGAGAGTGTTACAGTGGGTGGTGTGGGGTATATCAGAGAGTGTTGCAGTGAGGGGTGTGGGGTATATCAGAGAGTGTTACAGTGAGGGGTGTGGGGTATATCAGGGAGTGTTACAGTGAGGGGTGTGGGGTATATCAGAGAGTGTTACAGTGAGGGGTGTGGGGTATATCAGGGAGTGTTACAGTGAGGGGTGTGGGGTATATCAGAGAGTGTTACAGTGAGGGGTGTGGGGTATATCAGAGAGTTTTACAGTGAGGGATGTGGGATATATCAGAGAGTGTTACAGTGAGGGGTGTGGGGTATATCATAGGGTGTTACTGTGAGGGGTGTGGGTTATATCAGACGGAGTTATAGTGAGGGTTGTGCGGTATATCAGAGAGTGTTACAGTGAGGGGTGTGGGGTATATCAGAGAGTGTTACAGTGAGGGGAGTGGGGTATATCACAGAATGTTACAGTGAGGTGTGTGGGGTATTTCAGAGTGTTAAAGTAAGGGCTGTGGGTTGTATCAGAGTGTGTCACTGTGAGGACTGTTTGGGATATATCAGAGAGTGTTACAGTGAGGGGTGTGGGGTATATTAGAGAGTGTTACAGTGAGGGGTGTGGGGTATATCAGAGAGTGTTACAGTGAGGGGTGTGGGGTATATCAGAGAGTGTTACAATGAGGGGTGTGTGGTATATCAGAGAGTGTCACAGTGAGGGGTGTGGGGTATATCAGAGAGTGTTACAGTGAGGGGTGTAGGGTATATCAGAGAGTGTTACAGTGAGGGGTGTGGGGTATATCAGAATGTGTTACAGTGAGGGGTGTGGGGTATATCAGAGAGTGTTATAGTGAGGCGTGTGGGGTATATCAGACAGTGTTACAATGAGGAGCGTGGGGTATATCAGAGAGTGTTACAGTGAGGGGCGTGGGGTATATCAGAGAGTGTTACAGTGAGTGGTGTGGGGAATATCAGAGTGTTACAGTGAGGGGTGTGGGGTATATCAGAGAGTGTTACAGTGAGAGGTGTGGGGTATATCAGAGAGTGTTACAGTGAGGGGTGTGGGGTATATCAGAGTGTTACAGTGAGGGGTGTGGGGTATATCAGAGAGTGTTACAGTGAGGGGTGTGGGGAATATCAGAGAGTGTTACAGTGAGGGGTGTGGGGTATATCAGAGAGTGTTACAGTGAGGGGTGTGGGGAATATCAGAGAGTGTTACAGTGAGGGGTGTGGGGAATATCAGAGAGTGTTACAGTGAGGGGTGTGGGGAATATCAGAGAGTGTTACAGTGAGGGGTGTGGGGTATATCAGAGAGTGTTACAGTGAGGGGTGTGAGGTATATCAGAGAGTGTTAGAGTGAGGGGTGTTGAATATATCAGAGAGTGTTACAGTGAAGGGTGTGGGGTATATCAGAGAGTGTTACAGTGATGGTTCTGGGGTATATCACAGAATGTTACAGTGAGGGGTGTGGGGTATATCAGAGAGTGTTACAGTGAGGGGTGTGGGGTACATCAGAGAGTGTTACTGTGTGGAATATCAGATAGTGTTACAGTGAGGGGTGTGGGGTATATCAGAGAGTGTTACAGTGAGAGGTGTGGGGTATATCAGAGAGTGTTACAGTGGGGGGTGTGGGGTATATCAGAGAGTGTTACAGTGAGAGGTGTGGGGTACATCAGAGAGTGTTACAGTGGGGGGTGTGGGGTATATCAGAGAGTGTTGCAGTGAGGGGTGTGGGGTATATCAGAGAGTGTTACAGTGAGGGGTGTGGGGTATATCAGGGTGTGTTACAGTGATGGGTGTGGGGTATATCAGAGTGTTACAGTGAGGGGTGTGGGATATATCAGGGAGTGTTACAGTGAGGGGTGTGGGGTATATCAGAGAGTGTTACAGTGAGGGGTGTGGGGTATATCAGGGAGTGTTACAGTGAGGGGTGTGGGGTATATCACAGTGTGTTACAGTGAGGGGTGTGGGGTATATCAGAGAGTGTTACAGTGAGGGGTGTGGGGTATATCAGAGTGTGTTACAGTGAGGGGTGTGGGGTATATCAGAGTGTTACAGTGAGGGGTGTGGGATATAGCAGACGGAGTTATAGTGAGGGGTGTGGGGTATATCAGAGAGTGTTACAGTGAGGGGTGTGGGGTATATCAGAGAGTGTTACAGTGAGGGGAGTGGGGTATATCACAGAATGTTACAGTGAGGTGTGTGGGGTATTTCAGAGTGTTAAAGTAAGGGCTGTGGGTTGTATCAGAGTGTGTCACTGTGAGGACTGTTTGGGATATATCAGAGAGTGTTACAGTGAGGGGTATGGGGTATATGAGAGAGTGTTACAGTGAGGGGTGTGGGGTATATCAGAGAGTGTTACAGTGAGGGGTGTGGGGTATATCAGAGAGTGTTACAGTGAGGGGTGTGGGATATATCAGAGAGTGTTACAGTGAGGGGTGTGGGGTATATCAGAGAGTGTTACAGTGAGGGGTGTGGGGTATATCAGAGAGTGTTACAGTGAGGAGTGTGGGGTATATCACAGTGTGTTACAGTGAGGGGTGTGGGGTATATCAGAGAGTGTTACAGTGAGGGGTGTGGGGTATATTAGAGAGTGTTACAGTGAGGAGTGTGGGGTATATCAGAGAGTGTTACAGTGAGGGGTGTGGGGTATATCAGAGAGTGTTACAGTGAGGGGTGTGGGGTATTTCAGAGAGTGTTATAGTGAGGGGTGTGGGGTATATCAGAGAGTGTTACAGTGAGGGGTGTGGGGTATATCAGAGAGTGTTACTGTGTGGAATATCAGATAGTGTTACAGTGAGGGGTGTGGGGTATATCAGAGAGTGTTACTGTGTGGAATATCAGATAGTGTTACAGTGAGGGGTGTGGGGTATATCAGAGAGTGTTACTGTGTGGAATATCAGATAGTGTTACAGTGAGGGGTGTGGGGTATATCAGAGAGTGTTACAGTGAGAGGTGATGGGTATATCAGAGAGTGTTACAGTGGGGGGTGTGGGGTATATCAGAGAGTGTTACAGTGAGAGGTGTGGGGTATATCAGAGAGTGTTACAGTGGGTGGTGTGGGGTATATCAGAGAGTGTTGCAGTGAGGGGTGTGGGGTATATCAGAGAGTGTTACAGTGAGGGGTGTGGGGTATATCAGGGAGTGTTACAGTGAGGGGTGTGGGGTATATCAGAGAGTGTTACAGTGAGGGGTGTGGGGTATATCAGGGAGTGTTACAGTGAGGGGTGTGGGGTATATCAGAGAGTGTTACAGTGAGGGGTGTGGGGTATATCAGAGAGTTTTACAGTGAGGGATGTGGGATATATCAGAGAGTGTTACAGTGAGGGGTGTGGGGTATATCATAGGGTGTTACTGTGAGGGGTGTGGGTTATATCAGACGGAGTTATAGTGAGGGTTGTGCGGTATATCAGAGAGTGTTACAGTGAGGGGTGTGGGGTATATCAGAGAGTGTTACAGTGAGGGGAGTGGGGTATATCACAGAATGTTACAGTGAGGTGTGTGGGGTATTTCAGAGTGTTAAAGTAAGGGCTGTGGGTTGTATCAGAGTGTGTCACTGTGAGGACTGTTTGGGATATATCAGAGAGTGTTACAGTGAGGGGTGTGGGGTATATTAGAGAGTGTTACAGTGAGGGGTGTGGGGTATATCAGAGAGTGTTACAGTGAGGGGTGTGGGGTATATCAGAGAGTGTTACAATGAGGGGTGTGTGGTATATCAGAGAGTGTCACAGTGAGGGGTGTGGGGTATATCAGAGAGTGTTACAGTGAGGGGTGTAGGGTATATCAGAGAGTGTTACAGTGAGGGGTGTGGGGTATATCAGAATGTGTTACAGTGAGGGGTGTGGGGTATATCAGAGAGTGTTATAGTGAGGCGTGTGGGGTATATCAGACAGTGTTACAATGAGGAGCGTGGGGTATATCAGAGAGTGTTACAGTGAGGGGCGTGGGGTATATCAGAGAGTGTTACAGTGAGTGGTGTGGGGAATATCAGAGTGTTACAGTGAGGGGTGTGGGGTATATCAGAGAGTGTTACAGTGAGAGGTGTGGGGTATATCAGAGAGTGTTACAGTGAGGGGTGTGGGGTATATCAGAGTGTTACAGTGAGGGGTGTGGGGTATATCAGAGAGTGTTACAGTGAGGGGTGTGGGGAATATCAGAGAGTGTTACAGTGAGGGGTGTGGGGTATATCAGAGAGTGTTACAGTGAGGGGTGTGGGGAATATCAGAGAGTGTTACAGTGAGGGGTGTGGGGAATATCAGAGAGTGTTACAGTGAGGGGTGTGGGGAATATCAGAGAGTGTTACAGTGAGGGGTGTGGGGTATATCAGAGAGTGTTACAGTGAGGGGTGTGAGGTATATCAGAGAGTGTTAGAGTGAGGGGTGTTGAATATATCAGAGAGTGTTACAGTGAGGGGTGTGGGGTATATCAGAGAGTGTTACAGTGATGGTTCTGGGGTATATCACAGAATGTTACAGTGAGGGGTGTGGGGTATATCAGAGAGTGTTACAGTGAGGGGTGTGGGGTACATCAGAGAGTGTTACTGTGTGGAATATCAGATAGTGTTACAGTGAGGGGTGTGGGGTATATCAGAGAGTGTTACAGTGAGAGGTGTGGGGTATATCAGAGAGTGTTACAGTGGGGGGTGTGGGGTATATCAGAGAGTGTTACAGTGAGAGGTGTGGGGTACATCAGAGAGTGTTACAGTGGGGGGTGTGGGGTATATCAGAGAGTGTTGCAGTGAGGGGTGTGGGGTATATCAGAGAGTGTTACAGTGAGGGGTGTGGGGTATATCAGGGTGTGTTACAGTGATGGGTGTGGGGTATATCAGAGAGTGTTACAGTGAGGGGTGTGGGGTATATCAGGGAGTGTTACAGTGAGGGGTGTGGGGTATATCAGAGAGTGTTACAGTGAGAGGTGTGGGGTATATCAGAGAGTTTTACAGTGAAGGATGTGGGATATATCAGAGAGTGTTACAGTGAGGGGTGTGGGGTATATCAGCGAGTGTTACAGTGAGGGGTGTGGAGTATATCAGAGAGTGTTACAGTGAGGGGTGTGGGGTATATCATAGGGTATTACTGTGAGGGGTGTGGGTTATAGCAGACGGAGTTATAGTGAGGGTTGTGCGGTATATCAGAGAGTGTTACAGTGAGGGGTGTGGGGTATATCAGAGAGTGTTACAGTGAGGGGAGTGGGGTATATCACAGAATGTTACAGTGAGGTGTGTGGGGTATTTCAGAGTGTTAAAGTAAGGGCTGTGGGTTGTATCAGAGTGTGTCACTGTGAGGACTGTTTGGGATATATCAGAGAGTGTTACAGTGAGGGGTGTGGGGTATATCAGAGAGTGTTACAGTGAGGGGTGTGGGGTATATCAGAGAGTGTTACAGTGAGGGGTGTGGGGTATATCAGAGAGTGTTACAATGAGGGGTGTGTGGTAAATCAGAGAGTGTCACAGTGAGGGGTGTGGGGTATATCAGAGAGTGTTACAGTGAGGGGTGTAGGGTATATCAAAGAGTGTTACAGTGAGGGGTGTGGGGTATATCAGAATGTGTTACAGTGAGGGGTGTGGGGTATATCAGAGAGTGTTACAGTGAGAGATGTGGGGTATATCAGAGAGTGTTATAGTGAGGGGTGTGGGGTATATCAGACAGTGTTACACTGAGGAGTGTGGGGTATATCAGAGAGTGTTACAGTGAGGGGTGTGGGGTATATCAGAGAGTGTTACAGTGAGGGGTGTGGGTTATATCAGTGAGTGTTACAGTGAGGGGTGTGGGGTATATCAGAGAGTGTTACAGTGAGTGGTGTGGGGAATATCAGAGTGTTACAGTGAGGGGTGTGGGGTATATCAGAGAGTGTTACAGTGAGGGGTGTGGGGTATATCAGAGTGTTACAGTGAGGGGTGTGCGGTATATCAGAGTGTTACAGTGAGGGGTGTGGGGTATATCAGAGAGTGTTACAGTGAGGGGTGTGGGGAATATCAGAGAGTGTTACAGTGAGGGGTGTGGGGAATATCAGAGAGTGTTACAGTGAGGGGTGTGGGGAATATCAGAGAGTGTTACAGTGAGGGGTGTGGGGAATATCAGAGAGTGTTACAGTGAGGGGTGTGGGGAATATCAGAGAGTGTTACAGTGAGGGGTGTGGGGTATATGGGAGAGTGTTACAGTGAGGGGTGCGGGATATATCAGAGAGTATAACAGTGACGGGTATGGGATTTATCAGAGAGTGTTACAGTGAGGGGTGTGGGGTATATCAGAGAGTGTTACAGTCAGGGGTGTGGGGTATATCAGAGAGTGTTACAGTGAGGGGTGTGGGGTATTTCAGAGAGTGTTATAGTGAGGGGTGTGGGGTATATCAGAGAGTGTTACAGTGAGGGTGTGGGGTATATCAGAGAGTGTTACAGTGAGGGCTGTGGGGTATATCAGAGAGTGTTACAGTGAGGGCTGTGGGGTATATCAGAGAGTGTTACAGTGATGGTTCTGGGGTATATCACAGAATGTTACAGTGAGGGGTGTGGGGTATATCAGAGAGTGTTACAGTGAGGGGTGTGGGGGACATCAGAGAGTGTTACTGTGTGGAATATCAGATAGTGTTACAGTGAGGGGTGTGGGGTATATCAGAGAGTGTTACAGTGAGAGATGTGGGGTATATCAGAGAGTGTTATAGTGAGGGGTGTGGGGTATATCAGACAGTGTTATACTGAGGAGTGTGGGGTATATCAGAGAGTGTTACAGTGAGGGCTGTGGGGTATATCAGAGAGTGTTACAGTGAGGGGTGTGGGGTATATCAGAGAGTGTTACAGTGAGAGGTGTGGGGTATATCAGAGAGTGTTACAGTGAGTGGTGTGGGGAATATCAGAGTGTTACAGTGAGGGGTGTGGGGTATATCAGAGAGTGTTACAGTGAGGGGTGTGGGGTATATCAGAGTGTTACAGTGAGGGGTGTGCGGTATATCAGAGTGTTACAGTGAGGGGTGTGGGGTATATCAGAGAGTGTTACAGTGAGGGGTGTGGGGAATATCAGAGAGTGTTACAGTGAGGGGTGTGGGGAATATCAGAGAGTGTTACAGTGAGGGGTGTGGGGAATATCAGAGAGTGTTACAGTGAGGGGTGTGGGGAATATCAGAGAGTGTTACAGTGAGGGGTGTGGGGTATATCAGAGAGTGTTAGAGTGAGGGGTGTTGAATATATCAGAGAGTGTTACAGTGAGGGGTGTGGGGTAGATCAGAGAGTGTTACATTCAGGGGTGTGGGGTATATCACAGAGTGTTACAGTGAGAGGTTTGGGGTATTTCAGAGAGTGTTATAGAGAGGGGTATGGGGTATATCAGAGAGTGTTACAGTGAGGGGTGTGGGGTATATCAGAGAGTGTTACAGTGAGGGGAGTGGGGTATATCACAGAATGTTACAGTGAGGTGTGTGGGGTATTTCAGAGTGTTAAAGTAAGGGCTGTGGGTTGTATCAGAGTGTGTCACTGTGAGGACTGTTTGGGATATATCAGAGAGTGTTACAGTGAGGGGTATGGGGTATATGAGAGAGTGTTACAGTGAGGGGTGTGGGGTATATCAGAGAGTGTTACAGTGAGGGGTGTGGGGTATATCAGAGAGTGTTACAGTGAGGGGTGTGGGATATATCAGAGAGTGTTACAGTGAGGGGTGTGGGGTATATCAGAGAGTGTTACAGTGAGGGGTGTGGGGTATATCAGAGAGTGTTACAGTGAGGAGTGTGGGGTATATCACAGTGTGTTACAGTGAGGGGTGTGGGGTATATCAGAGAGTGTTACAGTGAGGGGTGTGGGGTATATTAGAGAGTGTTACAGTGAGGAGTGTGGGGTATATCAGAGAGTGTTACAGTGAGGGGTGTGGGGTATATCAGAGAGTGTTACAGTGAGGGGTGTGGGGTATTTCAGAGAGTGTTATAGTGAGGGGTGTGGGGTATATCAGAGAGTGTTACAGTGAGGGGTGTGGGGTATATCAGAGAGTGTTACTGTGTGGAATATCAGATAGTGTTACAGTGAGGGGTGTGGGGTATATCAGAGAGTGTTACTGTGTGGAATATCAGATAGTGTTACAGTGAGGGGTGTGGGGTATATCAGAGAGTGTTACTGTGTGGAATATCAGATAGTGTTACAGTGAGGGGTGTGGGGTATATCAGAGAGTGTTACAGTGAGAGGTGATGGGTATATCAGAGAGTGTTACAGTGGGGGGTGTGGGGTATATCAGAGAGTGTTACAGTGAGAGGTGTGGGGTATATCAGAGAGTGTTACAGTGGGTGGTGTGGGGTATATCAGAGAGTGTTGCAGTGAGGGGTGTGGGGTATATCAGAGAGTGTTACAGTGAGGGGTGTGGGGTATATCAGGGAGTGTTACAGTGAGGGGTGTGGGGTATATCAGAGAGTGTTACAGTGAGGGGTGTGGGGTATATCAGGGAGTGTTACAGTGAGGGGTGTGGGGTATATCAGAGAGTGTTACAGTGAGGGGTGTGGGGTATATCAGAGAGTTTTACAGTGAGGGATGTGGGATATATCAGAGAGTGTTACAGTGAGGGGTGTGGGGTATATCATAGGGTGTTACTGTGAGGGGTGTGGGTTATATCAGACGGAGTTATAGTGAGGGTTGTGCGGTATATCAGAGAGTGTTACAGTGAGGGGTGTGGGGTATATCAGAGAGTGTTACAGTGAGGGGAGTGGGGTATATCACAGAATGTTACAGTGAGGTGTGTGGGGTATTTCAGAGTGTTAAAGTAAGGGCTGTGGGTTGTATCAGAGTGTGTCACTGTGAGGACTGTTTGGGATATATCAGAGAGTGTTACAGTGAGGGGTGTGGGGTATATTAGAGAGTGTTACAGTGAGGGGTGTGGGGTATATCAGAGAGTGTTACAGTGAGGGGTGTGGGGTATATCAGAGAGTGTTACAATGAGGGGTGTGTGGTATATCAGAGAGTGTCACAGTGAGGGGTGTGGTGTATATCAGAGAGTGTTACAGTGAGGGGTGTAGGGTATATCAGAGAGTGTTACAGTGAGGGGTGTGGGGTATATCAGAATGTGTTACAGTGAGGGGTGTGGGGTATATCAGAGAGTGTTATAGTGAGGCGTGTGGGGTATATCAGACAGTGTTACAATGAGGAGCGTGGGGTATATCAGAGAGTGTTACAGTGAGGGGCGTGGGGTATATCAGAGAGTGTTACAGTGAGTGGTGTGGGGAATATCAGAGTGTTACAGTGAGGGGTGTGGGGTATATCAGAGAGTGTTACAGTGAGAGGTGTGGGGTATATCAGAGAGTGTTACAGTGAGGGGTGTGGGGTATATCAGAGTGTTACAGTGAGGGGTGTGGGGTATATCAGAGAGTGTTACAGTGAGGGGTGTGGGGAATATCAGAGAGTGTTACAGTGAGGGGTGTGGGGTATATCAGAGAGTGTTACAGTGAGGGGTGTGGGGAATATCAGAGAGTGTTACAGTGAGGGGTGTGGGGAATATCAGAGAGTGTTACAGTGAGGGGTGTGGGGAATATCAGAGAGTGTTACAGTGAGGGGTGTGGGGTATATCAGAGAGTGTTACAGTGAGGGGTGTGAGGTATATCAGAGAGTGTTAGAGTGAGGGGTGTTGAATATATCAGAGAGTGTTACAGTGAGGGGTGTGGGGTATATCAGAGAGTGTTACAGTGATGGTTCTGGGGTATATCACAGAATGTTACAGTGAGGGGTGTGGGGTATATCAGAGAGTGTTACAGTGAGGGGTGTGGGGTACATCAGAGAGTGTTACTGTGTGGAATATCAGATAGTGTTACAGTGAGGGGTGTGGGGTATATCAGAGAGTGTTACAGTGAGAGGTGTGGGGTATATCAGAGAGTGTTACAGTGGGGGGTGTGGGGTATATCAGAGAGTGTTACAGTGAGAGGTGTGGGGTACATCAGAGAGTGTTACAGTGGGGGGTGTGGGGTATATCAGAGAGTGTTGCAGTGAGGGGTGTGGGGTATATCAGAGAGTGTTACAGTGAGGGGTGTGGGGTATATCAGGGTGTGTTACAGTGATGGGTGTGGGGTATATCAGAGAGTGTTACAGTGAGGGGTGTGGGGTATATCAGGGAGTGTTACAGTGAGGGGTGTGGGGTATATCAGAGAGTGTTACAGTGAGAGGTGTGGGGTATATCAGAGAGTTTTACAGTGAAGGATGTGGGATATATCAGAGAGTGTTACAGTGAGGGGTGTGGGGTATATCAGCGAGTGTTACAGTGAGGGGTGTGGAGTATATCAGAGAGTGTTACAGTGAGGGGTGTGGGGTATATCATAGGGTATTACTGTGAGGGGTGTGGGTTATAGCAGACGGAGTTATAGTGAGGGTTGTGCGGTATATCAGAGAGTGTTACAGTGAGGGGTGTGGGGTATATCAGAGAGTGTTACAGTGAGGGGAGTGGGGTATATCACAGAATGTTACAGTGAGGTGTGTGGGGTATTTCAGAGTGTTAAAGTATGGGCTGTGGGTTGTATCAGAGTGTGTCACTGTGAGGACTGTTTGGGATATATCAGAGAGTGTTACAGTGAGGGGTGTGGGGTATATCAGAGAGTGTTACAGTGAGGGGTGTGGGGTATATCAGAGAGTGTTACAGTGAGGGGTGTGGGGTATATCAGAGAGTGTTACAATGAGGGGTGTGTGGTAAATCAGAGAGTGTCACAGTGAGGGGTGTGGGGTATATCAGAGAGTGTTACAGTGAGGGGTGTAGGGTATATCAAAGAGTGTTACAGTGAGGGGTGTGGGGTATATCAGAATGTGTTACAGTGAGGGGTGTGGGGTATATCAGAGAGTGTTACAGTGAGAGATGTGGGGTATATCAGAGAGTGTTATAGTGAGGGGTGTGGGGTATATCAGACAGTGTTACACTGAGGAGTGTGGGGTATATCAGAGAGTGTTACAGTGAGGGGTGTGGGGTATATCAGAGAGTGTTACAGTGAGGGGTGTGGGTTATATCAGTGAGTGTTACAGTGAGGGGTGTGGGGTATATCAGAGAGTGTTACAGTGAGTGGTGTGGGGAATATCAGAGTGTTACAGTGAGGGGTGTGGGGTATATCAGAGAGTGTTACAGTGAGGGGTGTGGGGTATATCAGAGTGTTACAGTGAGGGGTGTGCGGTATATCAGAGTGTTACAGTGAGGGGTGTGGGGTATATCAGAGAGTGTTACAGTGAGGGGTGTGGGGAATATCAGAGAGTGTTACAGTGAGGGGTGTGGGGAATATCAGAGAGTGTTACAGTGAGGGGTGTGGGGAATATCAGAGAGTGTTACAGTGAGGGGTGTGGGGAATATCAGAGAGTGTTACAGTGAGGGGTGTGGGGAATATCAGAGAGTGTTACAGTGAGGGGTGTGGGGTATATGGGAGAGTGTTACAGTGAGGGGTGCGGGATATATCAGAGAGTATAACAGTGACGGGTATGGGATTTATCAGAGAGTGTTACAGTGAGGGGTGTGGGGTATATCAGAGAGTGTTACAGTCAGGGGTGTGGGGTATATCAGAGAGTGTTACAGTGAGGGGTGTGGGGTATTTCAGAGAGTGTTATAGTGAGGGGTGTGGGGTATATCAGAGAGTGTTACAGTGAGGGTGTGGGGTATATCAGAGAGTGTTACAGTGAGGGCTGTGGGGTATATCAGAGAGTGTTACAGTGAGGGCTGTGGGGTATATCAGAGAGTGTTACAGTGATGGTTCTGGGGTATATCACAGAATGTTACAGTGAGGGGTGTGGGGTATATCAGAGAGTGTTACAGTGAGGGGTGTGGGGGACATCAGAGAGTGTTACTGTGTGGAATATCAGATAGTGTTACAGTGAGGGGTGTGGGGTATATCAGAGAGTGTTACAGTGAGAGATGTGGGGTATATCAGAGAGTGTTATAGTGAGGGGTGTGGGGTATATCAGACAGTGTTATACTGAGGAGTGTGGGGTATATCAGAGAGTGTTACAGTGAGGGCTGTGGGGTATATCAGAGAGTGTTACAGTGAGGGGTGTGGGGTATATCAGAGAGTGTTACAGTGAGAGGTGTGGGGTATATCAGAGAGTGTTACAGTGAGTGGTGTGGGGAATATCAGAGTGTTACAGTGAGGGGTGTGGGGTATATCAGAGAGTGTTACAGTGAGGGGTGTGGGGTATATCAGAGTGTTACAGTGAGGGGTGTGCGGTATATCAGAGTGTTACAGTGAGGGGTGTGGGGTATATCAGAGAGTGTTACAGTGAGGGGTGTGGGGAATATCAGAGAGTGTTACAGTGAGGGGTGTGGGGAATATCAGAGAGTGTTACAGTGAGGGGTGTGGGGAATATCAGAGAGTGTTACAGTGAGGGGTGTGGGGAATATCAGAGAGTGTTACAGTGAGGGGTGTGGGGTATATCAGAGAGTGTTAGAGTGAGGGGTGTTGAATATATCAGAGAGTGTTACAGTGAGGGGTGTGGGGTAGATCAGAGAGTGTTACATTCAGGGGTGTGGGGTATATCACAGAGTGTTACAGTGAGAGGTTTGGGGTATTTCAGAGAGTGTTATAGAGAGGGGTATGGGGTATATCAGAGAGTGTTACAGTGAGGGGTGTGGGGTATATCAGAGAGTGTTACAGTGAGGGGTGCGGGATATATCAGAGAGTATAACATTGACGGGTATGGGATTTATCAGAGAGTGTTACAGTGAGGGGTGTGGGGTATATCAGAGAGTTTTACAGTGAAGGGTTTTGGGTATATCAGAGAGTGTTACAGTGAGGGGTGTGGGGTATATCAGGGAGTGTTACAGTGAATTGTGTGGGGTATATCAGAGAGTGTGACTGTGAAGGGTGTCGGGTATATCAGAGTGTTTTACAGTGAGGGATGTCGGGTATATCACTGAGTGTTATGTGAGGGGTGTGCTGTATATCAAAGAGTGTGTCACAGTGAGGGGTGTGCGCGATATCAGAGAGTGTTTCAGTAAAGAATGTACAGTATATAAGAGTGTGTTACAGTGAGGGTTGTGATGTATATTAGAGAGTGTTGTAGTGTAATGTGTGGGGTATATCATAGAACGTTACAGTGTGGGGTGTGGGGTATATCAGAGATTGTGACAGTGAGGGGTGTGGGTTATATCAGAGAGCCTTACTGTGAGAGGTGTGATGCATATCAGAGAATGTTATAGTGAGGAGTGTGAGGTATATCAGATAGTGAGGGTTGTGCAGTATATCAGAGAGTGTTACAGTGAGGGGTGTGGGGTATATCAGAGAGTGTTACAGTGAGGGTTGTACGGTATATCAGAGTGTTACAGTGAGGGGTGTGGGGTATATCAGAGAATCTTTCAGTGAGGGGTGTGCATTATATAAGACTGTGTTACAGTGAGGGGTGTGGGGTATATCAGAAGAGTGTTACAGTGAGGGGTGTGGGGTATATCAGAGAGTGTTTCAGTTAGGAGCCTGGGGTATATCAGGGAGTGTTACAGCGAGTTGTGTGGGGTATATCTGAGAGTATGACTTTGAAGGGTGTCGGGTTTATCAGAGTGTGTTACAGTGAGGGGTGTGGGGTATATCAGAGAATCTTTCAGTGAGCGGTTTGCGGTATATAAGACTGTGTTACAGTGAGGGGTGTGGAGTATATTCGAGAGTGTTAAGGTGAATTGTGTGGTGTATATCATAGAGTGTTACAGCGAGGGGTGTGGAGTATATCAGAGAGTGTTTCAGTTAGGAGCCCGGGGTATATCAGGGAGTGTTACAGTGAATTGTGTGGGGTATATCAGAGAGTGTGACTGTGAAGGGTGTCGGGTATATCAGAGTGTGTTACAGTGAGGGATGTCGTGTATATCACTGAGTGTTATGTGAGGGGTGTGCTGTATATCAAAGAGTGTGTCACAGTGAGGGGTGTGCGCGATATCAGAGAGTGTTTCAGTAAAGAATGTACAGTATATAAGAGTGTGTTACAGTGAGGGTTGTGGTGTATATTAGAGAGTGTTATAGTGTAATGTGTGGGGTAAATCAGAGAGTGTTACAGTGAGGGGTGTGGGTTATATCAGAGAGCGTTACAGTGAGAGGTGTGATGCATAACAGAGAATGTTATAGTGAGGAGTGTGAGGTATATCAGAGACTGAGGGTTGTGCAGTATGTCAGAGAGTGTTACAGTGAGGGTTGTGGGGTATATCAGAGAATGTTATAGTGAGTAGTGTGCAGTATATCAGATTGTGAGGGTTGTGCAGTATATCAGGGAGTGTGACAGTGAGGTTTGATGGTTATAGCAGAATGTGTTACAGTGAGTGTTGTGAGGTATATCAGATAGTGAGGGTTCTGCAGTATATCAGAGAGTGTTACAGTGAGGGTTGTGGGGTATATCAGACTGTGTTAGAGTGAGACCTGTGGGGTATATCAGTTAGTGTTAGAGTGTGAGGTGTGGGGTATATCAGACAGTGTTAGAGTGTGAGGTGTGGGTTATATCAGACCGTGTTAGAGTGAGAGGTGTGGGGTATATTAGAGAGTGTTACATTGAGGGGTGTGGGGTATATCAGTTAGTGTTAGAGTGTGAGGTGTGGGGTATATCAGACAATGTTAGAGTGTGAGGTGTGGGTTATATCAGTCCGTGTTAGAGTGAGAGGTGTGGGGTATATTAGAGAGTGTTACATTGAAGGGTGTTGAGTATATCAGAGAGTGTTACAGTGAGGGGTGTGGGGTATATCAGAGAGTGTTCCAGTGAGGCGTGTGGGGTATATCAGGGAGTGTTACAGTGAGGGGTGTGTTGGGTATATCAGAGAGTGTAACAGTGAGTAGTATGGGGTATATCAGAGTGTTTTACAGTGAGGTGTGTTGGGTATATCAGAGAGTGTTACAGTGAGGGGTGTGGGGTATATCAGAGAGTGTTACAGTGAGGGGTGTGGGGTTGATCAGAGAGTGTTACAGTGAGGGGTGTGGGGTATATTAGAGAGTGTTATAGTGTAATGTGTGGGGTATATCATAGAACGTTACAGTGTGGGGTGTGGGGTATATCAGAGATTGTGACAGTGAGGGGTGTGGGTTATATCAGAGCGCCTTACTGTGAGAGGTGTGATGCATATCAGAGAGTGTTATACTGAGGAGTGTGCGTTATATCAGATAGTGAGGGTTGTGCAGTATGTCAGAGAGTGTTACTGTGAGGAGTATGGTGTATATCACGAAGTGTTACAGTGAGGGGTGTTGAGTATATCAGAGAGTGTTGCAGTGAGGGGTGTGGGGTATATCAGAGAGTGTTACACTGAGGGGTGTGGGGTATATCAGAGAGTGTTACAGTGAGGAGTGTGGGTTATATCAGAGAGCGTTACAGTGAGGGGTGTGGGGTATATCAGAGAGTGTTACAGTGAGGGGTGTGGGGTATATCAGAGAGTGTTGCAGTGAGAGGTGTGATGCATATCAGAGAATGTTAGAGTGAGGAGTGTGCAGTGTATCAGATTGTGAGTGTTGTGCAGTATGTCAGAGAGTGTTACAGTGAGGGGTGTGCGGTATATCAGAGTGTTACAGTGAGGGGTGTGGGGAATATCAGAGAGTGTTACAGTGAGGGGCGTGGGGTATATCAGAGAGTGTTACAGTGGGGGGATGGAGTATTTCAGGGAGTGTTGCAGTGAGGGGTGTTGGGTATATCGGAGAGTGTTACAGTGAGGGGTGTGGGGTATATCAGAGAGTGTTACAGTGAGGGGTGTGCGGTATATCAGAGTGTTACAGTGAGGGGTGTGGGGTATATCAGAGAATCTTTCAGTGATGGGTGTGCGGTATATAAGACTGTGTTACAGTGAGGGGTGTGGGGTATATCAGAGAGTGTTACAGTGAGGGGTGTGGGGTATATCAGAGAGTGTTTCAGTTAGGAGCCTGGGGTATATCAGGGAGTGT
Organism: Cetorhinus maximus; assembly: GCF_964194155.1. Classification (NCBI taxonomy): domain Eukaryota; kingdom Metazoa; phylum Chordata; class Chondrichthyes; order Lamniformes; family Cetorhinidae; genus Cetorhinus; species Cetorhinus maximus. Next base: position 5,666,861 of record NC_135909.1, read on the forward strand.
TACAGTGAGTTGTGTGGGGTATATCAGAGAGTATGACTTTGAAGGGTGTCGGGTTTATCAGAGTGTGTTACAGTGAGGGATGTCGGGTATATCACTGTGTTTTATGTGAGGGTTGTGGTGTATATCAAAGAGTGTGTCCCAGTGAGGGGTGTGCGCGATATCCGAGAGTGTTTCAGTAAGTAATGTACGGTATATAAGAGTGTGTTACAGTGAGGGTTGTGGTGTATATCAGAGAGTGCTGCAGTGAGGGGTGTGGGGTATATCAGAGAGTATTACAGTGAGAGGTGTGATGCATATCAGAGAATGTTATAGTGAGGAGTGTGAGGTATATGAGATAGTGAGGGTTGTGCAGTGTGTCAGAGAGTGTTACTGTGAGGAGTGTGGGTTATATCAGCGAGCGTTACAGTGAGAGGTGTGATGCATATCAGAGAATGTTATAGTGAGTAGTGTGCAGTATACCAGATTGTGAGGGTTGTGCAGTATATCAGGGAGTGTGACAGTGAGGTTTGATGGTTATAGCAGAATGTGTTACAGTGAGTGTTGTGAGGTATATCAGATAGTGAGGGTTCTGCAGTATATCAGAGAGTGTTACAGTGAGGGGTGTGGGGTATATCAGACAGTGTTAGAGTGAGACCTGTGGGGTATATCAGTTAGTGTTAGAGTGTGAGGTGTTGGGTATATCAGACAGTGTTAGAGTGAGAGGTGTGGGGTATTTTAGAGAGTGTTACGGTGAGGGGTGTGGTGTATATCACGAAGTGTTACAGTGAGGGGTGTTGAGTATATGAGAGAGTGTTACAGTGAGGGGTGTGGGGCATACTACGGATTGTTACAGAGAGGCGTGTGGGGTATATCAGGAAGTGTTACAGTGAGGGGTGTGGGGTATATCAGAGAGTGTTACAGTGAGGGGTGTGGGGTATATCAGAGATTGTTACAGTGAGGGGTGTGGGGTATATCAGACAGTGTTACAGTGGGGGGTGTGGGGTATATCAGAGAGTGTTACAGTGAGGGGTGTGGGGTATATCAGAGAGTGTTACAGTGGGGGGATGGAGAATTTCAGAGAGTGTTACAGTGAGGGGTGTGGGGTATATCAGTGAGTGTTACAGTGAGGGGTGTGGGGTATATCAGTGAGTGTTACAGTGAGGGGTGTGGGGTATATCAGAGAGTGTTACAGTGAGGGGTGTGCGGTAAATCAGTGAGTATTACAGTGAGGAGTGTGGGGTATATCAGAGAGTGTTACGGTGAGGGGTGTGCGGTATATCAGTGAGTATTACAGTGAGGGGTGTGGGGTATATCAGGAAGTGTTACAGTGAGGGGTGTTGAGTATATCAGAGAGTGTTACAGTGAGGGGTGTGGGGCATATTACGGATTGTTACAGTGAGTATTGTGGGGTATATCAGGAATATTACAGTGGGGAGATGGAGTATTTCAGAGAGTGTTACAGTGAGTAGTGTGACGTATATCAGTGAGAGTTACAGTGAGGGGTGTGGGGTATATTAGAGTGTGTTACAGTGAGGGGTGTGGGGTATATCAGAGAGTGTAACAGTGAGGGATGTGGGGTATATCAGAGAGTGTTACAGTGAGGGGTGTGGGGTATATCAGAGAGTGTTACAGTGAGGGGTGTGGGGTATATCAGAGAGCGTTACAGTGAGGGGTGTGGGGTATATCAGAGGGTGTGACTGTGAAGTGTGTGGGGTATATCAGAGAGCATTACAGTGTCGGGTGTGGGGTATATCAGAGAGTGTTACAGTGTGGGGTGTGGGGTATATCAGAGAGTGTTACAGTGAGGGGTGTGAGGTATATCAGAGAGTGTTACAGTGAGGGGTGTGGGGTATAACAGTGATTGTGACTGTGAAGGGTATGGAGTATATCAGAGAGTGTCACAGTGAGTGATGTGGGGTGTATCAGTGAGTGTAACAGTGAGGGATGTAGGGTATATCAGTGAATGTATTGTGAGGGATGTGGCGTATATCACAGAGTGTGTCACAATGACGGGTGTGGGGTATATAAGAATGTGTTACAGTTAGGTGTGTGGGGTATATTAGAGAGTTTCACAGTGTAATGTGTGGGGTATATCAGAGAGTGTTACAGTGAGGGGTGTGGGGTATATCAGAGAGTGTTACAGTGAGGGGTGTGGGGTATATCAGAGTGTTACAGTGAGGGGTGTGGGGTATATCAGAGAATCTTTCAGTGAGCGGTTTGCGGTATATAAGACTGTGTTACAGTGAGGGGTGTGGAGTATATTCGAGAGTGTTAAAGTGAATTGTGTGGTGTATATCATAGAGTGTTTCAGTTAGGAGCCTGGGGTATATCAGGGAGTGTTACAGTGAATTGTGTGGGGTATATCAGAGTGTTTTACAGTGAGGGATGTCGGGTATATCACTGAGTGTTATGTGAGGGGTGTGCTGTATATCAAAGAGGGTGTCACAGTGAGGGGTGTGCGCGATATCAGAGAGTGTTTCAGTAAAGAATGTACAGTATATAAGAGTGTGTTACAGTGAGGGTTGTGGTGTATATTAGAGAGTGTTATAGTGTAATGTGTGGGGTATATCAGAGAGTGTTACAGTGAGGGGTGTTGGGTATATCAGCGAGCGTTACACTGAGAGGTGTGATGCATATCAGAGAATGTTATAGTGAGTAGTGTGCAGTATATCAGATTGTGAGGGTTGTGCAGCATATCAGGGAGTGTGACAGTGAGGTTTGATGGTTATAGCAGAATGTGGTACAGTGAGTGTTGTGAGGTATATCAGATAGTGAGGGTTCCGTAGTATATCAGAGAGTGTTACAGTGAGGGGTGTGGGGTATATCAGACTGTGTTACAGTGAGACCTGTGGGGTATATCAGTTAGTGTTAGAGTGTGAGGTGTGGGGTATATCAGACAGTGTTAGAGTGTGAGGTGTGGGTTATATCAGACCGTGTTAGAGTGAGAGGTGTGGGGTATATTAGAGAGTGTTACAGTGATTGGTGTGGGGTATATCAGAGAATGTTACAGTGAGGGGTGTGGGGTATATCAGAGAGTGTTGCAGTGAGGGGTGTGGGGTATATCAGAGAGTGTTACAGTGAGGGGTGTGGAGTATATCAGATAGTGTTACAGTGAGGGGTGTTGGGTATATTAGAGAGTGTTACAGTGAGGGGTGTGGGGTTGATCAGCGAGTGTTACAGTGAGGGGTGTGGGGTTGATCAGAGAGTTTTACAGTGAGGGGTGTGTGGTATATCATAGAGTGTTGCAGTGAGGGTTGTGGGGTTGGTCGGAGAGTGTTGCAGTGAGGGGTGTGGGGTATATCAGAGAGTGTTACAGTGAGGGGTGTGGGGTATATCAGAGAGTGTTACAGTGAGGGGTGTGGGGAATATCACAGAGTGTTTCAGTGAGTTGTGTGGGGTATATCAGAGAGTGTGACTGTGAAGGGTGTCGGGTTTATCAGAGTGTGTTACAGTGAGGGATGTCGGGTATATCACTGAGTGTTATGTGAGGTGTGTGGTGTATATCAAAGGGTGTGTCACAGTGAGGGGTGTGCGCGATATCAGAGAGTGTTTCAGTAAGGAATGTACGGTATATAAGAGTGTGTTACAGTGAGGGTTGTGGTGTATATTAGAGAGTGTTATAGTGTAATGTGTGGGGTAAATCAGAGAGTGTTACAGTGAGGGGTGTGGGGTATATCAGAGAGTGTTACAGTGAGGGGTGTGGGGTATATCAGACAGTGTTACAGTGGGGGGTGTGGGGTATATCAGAGAGTGTTACAGTGAGGGGTGTGGGGTATATCAGAGAGTGTTACAGTGAGGGGTGTGCGGTATATCAGAGTGTTACAGTTAGGGGTGTGGGGTATATCAGAGAATCTTTCAGTGAGCGGTGTGCGGTGTTTAAGACTGTGTTACAGTGAGTGGTGTGGAGTATATTCGAGTGTGTTAAAGTGAATTGTGTGGGGTATATCATAGAGTGTTACAGTGAGGGGTGTGGAGTATATCAGAGAGTGTTTCAGTTAGGAGCCTGGGGTATATCAGGGAGTGTTACAGTGAGGGGTGTGGAGTATATCAGAGAGTGTTTCAGTTAGGAGCCTGGGGTATATCAGAGAGTGTTACAGTGAGTTGTGTGGGGTATATCAGAGAGTGTGACTGTGAAGGGTGTCGGGTATATCAGAGTGTGTTACAGTGAGGGATGTCGGGTATATCACTGTTTTATGTGAGGGTTGTGGTGTATATCAAAGAGTGTGTCACAGTGAGGGGTGTGCGCGATATCAGAGAGTGTTTCAGTAAGGAATGTACAGTATATAAGAGTGTGTTACAGTGAGGGTTGTGGGGTATATTAGAGAGTGTTATAGTGTAATGTGTGGGGTATATCAGAGAGTGTTACAGTGAGGGGTGTTGGGTATATCAGCGAGCGTTACACTGAGAGGTGTGATGCATATCAGAGAATGTTATAGTGAGTAGTGTGCAGTATATCAGATTGTGAGGGTTGTGCAGCATATCAGGGAGTGTGACAGTGAGGTTTGATGGTTATAGCAGAATGTGGTACAGTGAGTGTTGTGAGGTATATCAGATAGTGAGGGTTCCGCAGTATATCAGAGAGTGTTACAGTGAGGGGTGTGGGGTATATCAGACTGTGTTACAGTGAGACCTGTGGGGTAAATTAGTTAGTGTTAGAGTGTGAGGTGTGGGGTATATCAGACAGTGTTAGAGTGTGAGGTGTGGGTTATATCAGACCGTGTTAGAGTGAGAGGTGTGGGGTATATTAGAGAGTGTTACAGTGATTGGTGTGGGGTATATCAGAGAATGTTACAGTGAGGGGTGTGGGGTATATCAGAGAGTGTTGCAGTGAGGGGTGTGGGGTATATCAGAGAGTGTTACAGTGAGGGGTGTGGAGTATATCAGATAGTGTTACAGTGATGGGTGTTGGGTATATTAGAGAGTGTTACAGTGAGGGGTGTGGGGTTGATCAGCGAGTGTTACAGTGAGGGGTGTGGGGTTGATCAGAGAGTTTTACAGTGAGGGGTGTGTGGTATATCATAGAGTGTTGCAGTGAGGGTTGTGGGGTTGGTCGGAGAGTGTTGCAGTGAGGGGTGTGGGGTATATCAGAGAGTGTTACAGTGAGGGGTGTGGGGTATATCAGAGAGTGTTACAGTGAGGGGTGTGGGGAATATCACAGAGTGTTTCAGTGAGTTGTGTGGGGTATATCAGAGAGTGTGACTGTGAAGGGTGTCGGGTTTATCAGAGTGTGTTACAGTGAGGGATGTCGGGTATATCACTGAGTGTTATGTGAGGTGTGTGGTGTATATCAAAGGGTGTGTCACAGTGAGGGGTGTGCGCGATATCAGAGAGTGTTTCAGTAAGGAATGTACGGTATATAAGAGTGTGTTACAGTGAGGGTTGTGGGGTATATTAGAGAATATTATAGTGTAATGTGTGGGATATATCATAGAACGTTACAGTGTGGGGTGTGGGGTATATCAGAGATTGTGACAGTGAGGGGTGTGGGTTATATCAGAGAGCCTTACTGTGAGAGGTGTGATGCATATCAGAGAATGTTATAGTGAGGAGTGTGAGGTATATCAGATAGTGAGGGTTGTGCAATATGTCAGAGAGTGTTACAGTGAGGGGTGTGGTGCATATCACGAAGTGTTACAGTGAGGGGTGTTGAGTATATGAGAGTGTTACAGTGAGAGGTGTGGGGCATATTACGGATTGTTACAGTGAGGGGTGTGGGGTATATCAGAGAGTGTTACAGTGAGTAGTGTGGGGTTTATCAGAGAGTGTTACAGTGAGGGGTGTGGGGTATATCAGAGAGTGTTACAGTGAGGGGTGTGGGGTATATCAGAGAGTGTTACAGTGAGGGGTGTGGGGTATATCAGAGAGTGTTACAGTGGGGGGTGTGGGGTATTTCAGAGAGTGTTACAGTGAGCGGTGTGGGGTATATCAGAGAGTGTTACAGTGAGGGGTGTGGGGTATATCAGAGTGTGTTACAGTGGGGGGTGGGGCTAGATCAGAGAGTGTTACAGTGAGTAATGTGAGGTATATCAGAGTGTTTAACAGTGAGGGGTGTGGGGTATATCAGAGAGTGTTACAGTGAGGGGTGTGGTGTATATCAGGAAGTGTTACAGTGAGGGGTGTGGGGTATATCGGAGAGTGTTACAGTGAGGGGTGTGAGGTATATCAGTGAGTATTACAGAGAGGTATTTTGGGTATATCAGAGTGTTACAGTAAGAGCTGTGGGGTATATCAGAGAGAGTTACAGTGAGTATTGTGGGGTGTATCAGAGTGTGTAACAGTGAGGGATGTAGGGTATATCAATGAATGTTTTGTTAGGGATGTGGCGTATATCACAGAGTGTGTCACAGTGACGGGTGTTGGGTATATAAGAGTGTGTTACAGTTAGGTGTGTGGGGTATATTAGAGAGTGTTACAGTGTAATGTGTGGGGTATATCATAGATCGTTACAGTGCGAGATGTTGCGTATATCGGAGAGTGTTACAGTGAGGGTTGTGGGTTATATCAGAGAGTGTTACAGTGAGGGGTGTGTGGTACATCAGAGTGTTACAGTGAGGGGTGTGGGGTATATCAGAGAGTGTTTTTGTGAAGTGTGTGGGGAATATCAGAGAGTGTCACAGTGAGGGGTGTGGGGTATATCAGAGAGTGTTACAGTGAGGGGTGTGGGGTATATCATAGTGTTACATTCAGGGGTGTGCAGTATATCATAGTGTTACAGTGAGGTGTGTGGGTTATATCAGAGAGTGTTACAGTGAGGGGTGTGGTGTATATCATAGTTTTACAGTGAGGGGTGTGTAATATATCATAGTGTTACGGTGAGGAGTGTGCGGTATATCATAGTGTTACAGTGAGGGTTGTGGGGAATATCAGAGAGTGTTACAGTGAGGGGTGTGGGGTATATCAGAGAGTGTTACAGTGAGGGCTGTGTTGTACATCAGAGTTTTCCAGTGAGGGGTGTTGGGTATATCGGAGAGTGTTACAGTGAGGGGTGTGGGGTATATCAGAGTGTTACAGTGAGGGGTGTGGTGTATATCATAGTTTTACAGTGAGGGGTGTGTAATATATCATAGTGTTACAGTGAGGAGTGTGCGGTATATCATAGTGTTACAGTGAGGGTTGTGGGGAATATCAGAGAGTGTTACAATGAGGGGTGTGGGGTATATCAGAGAATGTTACAGTGAGGGGTGTGGGGTATATCAGCGAGTGTTACAGTGAGGGGTGTGGGGTATATCAGAGAGTGTTACAGTGAGGGGTGTGGGGTATATCAGAGAGCGTTACAGTGAGGGGTGTGGGGTATATCAGAGAGTGTTACAGTGAGGGATGTGGGGTATATCAGAGAGTGTTACAGTGAGGGGTGTTGGGTATATCAGAGAGTGTTACAGTGAGGGTTGTGGGGTATATCAGAGAGTGTTACAGTGAGGGGTGTGGGGTATATCAGAGAGTGTTACAGTGAGGGGTGTGGGGTATATTAGAGAGTGTTACAGTGAGGGGTGTGCTGTATATCAGAGAGTGTTACAGTGAGGGGTGTGCTGTATATCAGAGTGTTATAGTGAGAGGTGTACGATATATCAGAGAATGTTATAGTGAGGGGTGTGGGGTATATCAGTGTTACAGTGAGGGGTGTGGGGTATGTCAGAGTGTTGTAGTGAGGGGTGTACGATATATCAGAGTTTTGGTTTGTTGGGTGTGGGACATTCATGTTTTACTTTGCCAGTTCCCTCATTGTTGTGGAGAATTTTGCTATCAACATTAAGCACGGATTATCCGCCAGTTATAACAGGAAATATTCTTCCAAGTACGCATTGATACTCTCACACACCTGCAGCACTTGATTTTCTTTAATAGAACGATCTTGCTCAATTGTCAAACCTCCAGTCGCTGTGTCTCCCCGAGTTGCTAAATCTCCTTCTTCCCTGTAATTAAATTCTTCTTTTGATATACCGATGGAACTGAAGTGTTTTGGACAAAAGCAACCAACTGTTGTCAGGGACTCTGCACCTCTCCCGCTCTCAGGAGATTATTGTTGGAGATTATCTAGCGGCTATTCCGCCTGACAAGCTGTTGTCAGCTTTTTTATCATGAGGTGAATGACATCAAGAGATCAGATCGATAAACATCTGGAGCTGGGTTTCTACAGAAGGAGGGAGACCTAACTGAGCGAGGGAGGCACTGATGGATTGGAGATTGGCATAAGACTGACTGAGGGATCAGAGATGGAAAGACAGAGAAAGTGAAGTTTCGTAGATGGAGAGATGCAGAGAGTGAGGGACTGGAGATAGAGAGGGTGAGGGATTGGAGATAGAGAGTTGGACAGAGTGAGCGAATGTAAATGAAGGGAGGGACATGATGAGGAATTGGAGATGGAGAGCTAGAGAGAGTGAGGGATTGGAGATAGAGGGAGTGAGGGATTGGAGATAGAGAGATCGAGTGAGGGATTATAGGTAGAGGGATGAAGAATGAGGGATTGGAGATAGAGAGATTGAGGAATTGGAGATAGAGAGATTGAGGGATTGGAGATAGAGAGAGTGCGGGATTGGAGATAGAGGGAGTGAGGGATTGGAGATAGAGAGATGGAGAGAATGAGGAATTGGAATAGAGATATAGAGAGAGTGAGGGATTGGAGATAGAGATATGGAGAGAGTGAGGGATTGGAGATAGAAAAATAGAGAGAGTGACGGATTGGAGATAGAGGGATTGAGGGATTGGAGATAGAAAGATAGAGTGAGGGATTGGGGATAGAGGTATAGAGAGAGTGAGGGATTGGAAATCGAGAGATTGAGGGATTGGAGGTAGAGGGATAGAAAGATTGAAGGATTGGAGGTAGACAGATAGAGAGGTTGAGGGATTGGAGATAGAGAGATAGAGAGAATGAGGAATTGGAATAGAGATATAGAGAGAGTGAGGGATTGGAGATAGAGATATAGAGAGAGTGAGGGATTGGAAATCGAGAGATTGAGGGATTGGAGGTAGAGGGATAGAAAGATTGAAGGATTGGAGGTAGACAGATAGAGATATTGAGGGAGTGGAGATAGAGAGATAGAGGGTGAGGGATTGGAGATACAGATATAGAGAGAGTGAGGGATTGGAGATGGAGAGAGTGAGGGATTGGAGATTGAGAAATAGATTGAGTGAAGGATTGGAGATAGAGATGCAGAGAGTGTGAGGGATTGGAGATAGAGGGAAAGAAAGATTGAGGGATTGGACGTAGACAGATAGAGAGAGTGAGGGATTGGAGATAAAGAGATAGAGAGAGCGAGGGATTGGAGGTAGACAGATAGAGATATTGAGGGATTGGAGATAGAGAGATAGAGGGTGAGGGATTGGAGATACAGATATAGAGAGAGATTGAGGGATTGGAGATAGATAGAGTGAGGGATTGGAGGTAGAGAGATAGAGAGTGAGGGATTGGAGATAGAGAAATAGAGAGTGCGAGGGATTGGAGATAGAGGAAATAGAGGGAGTGAGGGATTGGAGATACAGATATAGGGAGAGAGAGGGATTGGAGATGGAGAGAATGAGGGGTTGGAGATTGAGAAATAGATCGAGTGAAGGATTGGAGATAGAGATGCAGAGAGTGTGAGGGATTGGAGATAGAGATATAGAGAGAGTGAGGGATTGGAGATAGAGATATCAAGAGAGTGAGGGATTGGAAATTAAGAGATTGAGGGATTGGAGATAGAGGGATAGAAAGATTGAGGGATTGGAGGTAGACAGATAGAGAGAGTGAGGGATTGGAGATAGAGAGATAGAGGGTGAGGGATTGGAGGTACAGATATAGAGAGAGTGAGGGATTGGAGATAGAGAGTGAGGGATTGGAGATAGAGGAATAGAGAGTGTGAGGGATTAGAGATAGAAGAAATAGAGGGAGTGAGGGACTGGAGATACAGATATAGGGAGAGTGAGGGATTGGAGATGGAGAGAATGAGGGATTGGAGATTGAGAAATAGATCGAGTGAAGGATTGGAGATAGAGATGCAGAGAGTGTGAGGGATTGGAGATAGAGATATAGAGAGAGTGAGGGATTGGAGATAGAGATACAGAGAGAGTGAGGGATTGGAGATAGAGCTATAGAGAGAGTGAGGGATTGGAGATAGAGATACAGAGAGAGTGAGGGATTGGAGATAGAGAAATAGATCGAGTGAGGGATTGGAGATAGAGAGAGTGAGGGATTGGAGATAGAGATATTGAGAGAGTGATGAATCGGAGATGGAGTGATAGAGTGAAGAATTGGAGATAGACAGAGTGAGGGATTGGAGATAGATACACAGAGTGAGGAATCGGAGGTGGCGAGATAGAGAGAGTGAGGGATTAGAGATGGAAAGAAAGACCAAGTGAGGGATTGGAGATAGAGAGAGTGAGGGATTGGAGATATAGTGTGGAATTGGAGGGCAGTGTTATATTAATTGATGTTAAGACAGACATACTGAAGCAAGTGGAAGCAGAGTAACAGTGGACTTTACGATAAGACTCAGAAACCTCTAATGGTATTGCTACCAATAATGTATTCGCATTAAATCACTCACTGTTATTGTAAGCATAAAATCGAAAACCCAAGTGCCAAAATTCGAGCGAGAAAATTCAAGGGTGGGAGATGCCCTTTGCTTAGTGGAGCTGGTGGGTCTAGTAGCTGAAATGTCCCATTATAACAAAAACTGGGTAGGTAGGACCGGAGAGTGACTCCCTCTGTCGATATCATTAAACTGGAAAGCAAATTATTCCTGTAAGGTGCGCAGAGCCTAGAAGTGTGAGCGCATTTTAAATCTTTCAGAGCTAACTCGAAACAGGCAACCAGGTTTAGAATAAAGAACCCACTCGCCCTTGACACGGGGGTGATCGCTGCTGCATAACTGCCATTTAACTTTTTGTTCCCTTCCATCTTTTGAAGAAACTATTTTACTGTTCGATCGACATACTGTGTGCTGTAAACCTCATCAGCAAACAAAGGTGGCTGAAATTCCGAATTCTGTCTGAAAATTTTTGCGGATAATCCACAGGTCCTGCTCTCATTTCCTTTCAAAGATGTTTGAACCCCTCATGGTTCTGATGACAATCTATTCCTCGTGGAAACCCTTCTCTCTAGCCTCCTACCACTTTAATTCAAGTCCTGGCCTCTGAATAATCTCAGTAAAGGCCATCGCTCTAGTCCACAACTCTCCCATCGAAGACCATCCCTCTAATCCCCTCACTCTCCCATCGAAGACCATCTTCTAGTTCCCTAACTCTCCCATCGAAGACAATCCTTCTAATCCCCTAACTCTCCCATTGAAGACCATCACTCTAATCCCCTATTTCTCCAATCGAAGACCATCCCTGTAATTCTCTCACTCTCCCATCGAAGACCATCCTCTAGTTCCCTAACTCTCCCATCAAAGGCCATGCTTCTAATGAGTAACCTAATGCTTCTTCCAATAATTCTCCCATCCAAGGCCATGCTACTGAGATGAGGAGCAATATCTTCACCCAGAGAGTGGTGAGCCTGTAGAATTCACTACCACAGAAAGTAGATGAGGCCAAAACATTGTATGTTTTCAAGAAGGAGTTAGATATAGCTCTTGGGGGCAAAAGGGATCAAAGGATATGGGGAGAAAGCGGGAGCAGGCTATTGAGTTGGATGATCAGCCATGATCATAATGAATGGCGGAGCAGGCTTGAAGGGCCAAATGGCCTGATCCTGCTCCTATTTTCTGTTTCTATGTTTGCTCCCTTAACACTCCCATCGAAGACCAGCCCTCTAATCCCCTGACTCTCAAAACAAAGACCATCCCTCTAATCCCCTAACTCCCCCATCGAAGACCATCCCTCTAATCCCCTAATTCTGCCATTGAAGACCATGCATCTCATGCCCTAACACTCCTATTCAAGGACCATCCCTCCAATCCCATAACATTCCCATTGAAGACCATCCCTCTAATTCCCCCATCTCCCATCAAAGACCATCCCTCAAATCCTATAACTCTCCCATTGAAGACCATCCCTCCAATCCCCTAATTCCACATCAAAGACCATCCCTCTAAAGTCCTGACTCTCCCATTTAAGCCCACCCCACTATCCGCCTCACTCCCTCACAAAGACCATCCCTCTAATCCCCCAATTCTCCTATCGAACACCATCCCTCTAATCCCCTCACCCTCCCTTAGAACACCATCCATCTAATCCCCTAACTCTCCCATTGAAGACCATTCCTCTAACCCCCAACTCTCCCATCGAAGACCATTCCTCTAATTCCTTAGTTCTCCCATCGAAGACCATCCCTCTAATCCCCTAATTCTCCAGTGAAGACCATCCCTCTAATTCCCCAACTCTCCCATGGAAGACCATCCCTCGAATCCCCTAACTCTCCCATCAAAGACCATCCATCTAGCCCCCTAGCTCTTTCATCAAAGGCCATTCCTCTAATTCCTTAACTCTCCCATCGAAGACCATCCCTCTAATCCCCTAACACTCCAATCAAAGACAATCCCTCTACTCTGCTCATTCCGCCATCAAACTCGATCCCTCCAATTCCTAACTATCCCATTGAAGACTATCCGACTAATCCCCTAACTCCCCCATTGAAGACCATTCCTCTAATCCCTTAACTCTCCCATCGAAGAGAATCCCTCTAATCCCCTAACTCTCCTATTCGAAGACCATCTCTCTAATCCCCTAATTCCCCATTGAAGACCATCCCTCCAATCCCCTAACTCACCCAACGAAGACCATCCATCTAATGCCTAATATCCCATTCGAAGACCATCCCTCTGATCCCCGAACTGTCCCATCTAAAACCATCCCTCTAATCCCCTAACTCTTCCATCGAAGACTATTACTCCAATTCCTAACTACCCCGTTGAAGAACATCCCTCTAATCCCCTAACCCTCCCATCAATAATCATCCATCTAATGCCCTAACTCTCCGATTTGAAGACTATCCCTCCAATCCGCTAACACTCCCATTGAAGACCATTCCTCTAAACTCCCCACTCTCCCATCAAAGACCATCCCTCAAATTCTCTAACTCTCCCATCAAAGACCATTCCTCTAAACTCCTAACTCTCCCATTGAAGCCCACCCCACTAATCCCCTCACTCACTCATTGAGGACCATCCCTCGAATCCCCCAATTCTCCTATTGAAGACCGTCCCTCTAATCCCCTCATGCTCCCTTAGAACACCATCTCTCTAATCCCTTAACTCTCCATCGAACACCATCCCTCTAATCCCCTAACTCTCCCACTGAACACCATCCCTCTAATCCCCTAACTCTCCCACTGAAGACCATTCCTCTAATCCTATAAATCTCCATTGAAGACCATCCCTGTAACCTCCTAACACTCCTATTGAAGAACATTCCTCTAATCCCCTAATTGTCCCATCAATGACCATCCCTCTAATCCCCCAACTCTCCCGTCGAAGACCATCCCTCTAGTCCCCTAATTCGTCCATTGAAGACCATCCCTCTAATTCCCTAACTCTCCCTTTGAAGACCATTCCTCTAACCCCTGAACTTTTACATCGAAGACCATCCCTCTAATCCCCTAACCCTCCCATTTAAACTCGCCCCATTAATCACCTCACTTCTTCATCGAGGACCATCCCTCTAATCCACCAATTCTTCTATCAAAGACCATCCCTCTAATCCTTTAATTTTCCCATCGAAAACCATCCCTCTAATCCCCTAACTCCTCATCAAAGACAATCCCTCTAATCTGCTCACTCCCCCATCAAGGACCATCCCACTAATCCCCTCACTCTCCCATTGAAGGTCATGCTTCTAATCTTCTATCACTCCCATCAAAGACCATCCCTATAATCCCCTGACTCTCAAAATGAAGACCAGCCCTCTAATCCCCTGACTCTCAAATTGAAGTCCATCCCCCATAATCCCCAAACTTTTGCCTCGAACACCATCCCTCCAATTCCTAACTATCCCGTCGAAGACCATCTCTCTAATCCCCCAATTCTCCCATCGAAGAACATCCCTCTAATGCCCTAACTTTCCTATTCGAAGACCATCCCTCTAAACCCCACACTCCCATCGAAGACCACCCCTCTAATCCCACCACTCTCTCATCAAAGGCCATCCCTCTAATCCTCTAATTCTCCCATCAAAGACCATCCCTCTATTCCCTCACTCTCCCATCGAAGACTATCCCTTTAATCCCCTAACTCCCCATCGAAAACCATTCCTCTAATCTCCAAACTCTCCCATTGAAGCCCACCCCACTAATCTCCTCACTCACTCATTCAGGACCATCCCTCGAATCCCCCAATTCTCCTATCGAAGACCATCCCACTAATCCCCTCATGCTCCCTTAGAACACCATTCATCTAATCCCCTAACTCACCCATTGAAAACCATCCCTCTAATCACTTCACTCTCTCATCGAACACCATTCCTCTAATCCCTTCACTCCCCCATCAAGGACAACCCCTCTATGCCCCTAACTCTCCCATCGAACAACATTCCTCTAATCCCCTAACTCTCCCATCGAACACCATTCCTATAATCCCCTAATTCTCCCATCGAACACCATTCCTCTCATCCCCTCACTTCCCCATCGAACACCATCCCTCTCATCCTCTAACTCTACCATCGAACACCATCCCTCTCATCCCCTAACTCTCCCATCAAACGCCATCCCTCTCATCCCCTAACTCTCCCAGCGAACACCATTCCTCTAATCCCCTAACTCTCCCATCAAACACCACCCCTTTCGTCCCCTAACTCTCCCATCGAACACCATCCCTCTAATCCCCTAACTCTCCCATCAAACACCATCCCTCTTATCCCCTAACTCTCCCATCGAACACCATTCCTCTCATCCCCTAACTCTCCCATCGAACACCATTCCTCTCATCCCCTAACTCTCCCATCGAACACCATTCCTCCAATCTCCTAACTCTCCCATCGAACACCATTCCTCTAATCCCCTAACTCTCCCATCGAACACCATCCCTCTCATCCCCTAACTCTCCCATCGAACACCATTCCTCTCATCCCCTCACTCCCCCATCAAACACCATCCCTCTCATCCCCTAACTCTCCCATCGAACGCCATCCCTCTCATCCCCTAACTCTCCCATCGAACACCATCCCTCTCATCCCCTAACTCTCCCATCGAACACCATCCCTCTCATCCCCTAACTCTCCCATCGAACGCCATCCCTCTCATCCCCTAACTCTCCCATCGAACACCATCCCTCTCATCCCCTAACTCTCCCATCGAACACCATCCCTCTAATCCCCTAAATCTCCCATCGAACACCATTCCTCCAATCTCCTAACTCTCCCATCGAACACCATTCCTCTAATCCCCTAACTCTCCCATCGAACACCATTCCTCTAATCCCCTAACTCTCCCATCGAACACCATTCCTCTCATCCCCTCACTCCCCCATCAAACACCATCCCTCTCATCCCCTAACTCTCCCATCGAACGCCATCCCTCTCATCCCCTAACTCTCCCATCGAACACCATCCCTCTCATCCCCTAACTCTCCCATCGAACACCATCCCTCTCATCCCCTAACTCTCCCATCGAACGCCATCCCTCTCATCCCCTAACTCTCCCATCGAACACCATCCCTCTCATCCCCTAACTCTCCCATCGAACACCATCCCTCTAATCCCCTAAATCTCCCATCAAACGCCATCCCTCTCATCCCCTAACTCTCCCATCGAACACCATTCCTCTCATCCCTTAACTCTCCCACCGAACACCATCCCCCTAGTCCCTTGAGTCCACTATCAAAGCCCATGCCTCAAGTATCCCAAGATCTGACGGGAGTTACGGGGAGCTTGAAAATCCGCACCCCTCCTGAAAGAGAGGAACTGTGAAATGAAAGATGACTGATAATGGGCGACAATTAGGGGAAGATGGACAGGGCGGGTGCACGGTTCAGACTGGACATTGATAGCTCAACGGAAGAGCAGTTGGACCCGACCCAGACCATGAGGACAGAGACTTGGGGAAAAAAAAATTTGAGAAAGTAGTTTCTCAAGAGTGGCAACGCTCAGGGTGGGAAGAAAGGATTCGAGGGTGGACGTGTAGGATCGAGTATGGAACATGCATACTCAAAGAGTAGAGCCCCAGGAAGAGACTATCAGATAATCACACGAAGCTAGTCCGCAGCTTTTTGGCCAAATGGGAGGGGTGGGGAGACCGTAGCTAAAAAGGTTATCCGCTGGTTATCCAGCACACAACACTAGGCCCCTCCCGACATATTCAGGCCCACCGCTGGGGCAGCTACAACCATCACCGGAAGGTTTGCCCAGCGCCCCCTGTAGAATGAAAGCAGGGCTCAGCTTGGATCTGTGCCCAGCTTTGGGGCCTGGTCAGGCTGGGTGCCTTGGCCAGCCAGCGTGGGGGTTGGACTCGGGCGCGATGCTTCTACTCCCCCTGTGGTGAGCTAAAAAACCCACCGCGGTGCAAGATGTTCCCTGAGGGAGCTGGGGCCCAGCATGGGTTGGGACAGGAGCAATTGTTAGAGCTGTGAACTCGCTCTCTACCCCACCGTCCCTAAACAACTATAGACTGAGCCTCCGACTTGGCGGTCAAACAATCAAGGCTGCGAGTGAGGCAGGAGGCCATATCTGAGCAGCGGCATGGGCTGAATAAACTTGCCAACGGGTTCCAGTGAGGTATCGGGGTTTATTCTCATTCGGGAAGAGCCAAGCCAGTCCTGCACTCCACGCCAAGTGTCGTGCTACACTCGCACAAAGTCCCATTCACCCCTCGGTGCACGCTCACCGACGCTGGCTCCCAGCCCGGCAAAACGTCAGCTTTACAGTTCACATCCTTATGTCCAAGTCCCCATTCAAGCCCCCTTCCCTGTCTCGGTAACCTTGTCCTGCCCCCACAACGCTCCGAGATCTCCACGCCCCCTCCGATTCCGGCCTCTCGCCCATCCCCCAATTTCCATCGCTCCGCCATCGGGCGGCCGGGCCTTCAGCTGCCTGGGGAGGCCCTGAGCCCTGGAATCCCCTCCCTCAACCTCTCCGCCCCTCTCTCTCTGCTCCTTTAAGACGCTCCTCAAAACCGACCTCCTTGACCGACCTTTGGGTCACCCGCCCCTAAATATCTCCTCCTGTGTGGCTCGGGGTCCTTCAGTCCAGGGATTAAATTCAGCCAGGATTCCGTGGGGACCAAATGAGACATTCGCACCCGCTCCTCTAGGTAACCTCGACCTTTCACCCTGACCCCTTGATGGGACGGACGGAGTGAACACCGGACATTGGGCCTCCCCGAAATCGGGATGCAGCTATGCCCCACAATCCCGCTCCATCCCTCCAATTCGCCTGCCAAGCTTCCACTTTCCAACCACGAATGCTACAGAGTAACCACCCCGGACACGCAGCCCAGACACAGGCCATTCAGCCCGACGGCTCGGTGCTGGTGTTTAAGCTCCACTCCAGCCTCCTCCTACCCCCCTCTTCATCTCCCCCCCCACTCCCCACCCCGACCCCATCAACATATCCTTCTACTCCTTTCTCCCTCGTCTGTTCGTCCAGCCTCCCCCTTGAAGGTATCTGCACTATTCACCTCAGCCGATCCCCTGCGGGAGCGAGTCCCACATTCTCCCCGCTCCCTCTGGGGGTAAAGGAGTTTCTCCTGAATTCCCGATCGGACTGACTGGCCACCGTCTCATCCTGACGCGTTCTGGTCTCTCCTGTGACGACCTCCTCTCCGTCTACCCCTGTCGAAACCCTTCACAGCCTCTGCGGCCTCTACCAGGGGTCACCCACCGGTGTTCTGGGAGAAATGACCCCCCACCCCCGGCCCGTTCACCCCATGAGGGGGGGGCCTAAACCTCCGTTCAGTTTCCTCGTCCCTCGATCTGTGATGGGTGTGAGCCCAGGGCATGTGGATTGGCTGTTTCAAGGCCAGACTGTAGACTTGACAGAAGCGGGTGTCTGCATTGAATGTAACGCAGCTGCTTATGTATTTAACGTGTAAATATGTGTATTCTGAGAATGAATTTTTTGTCCTTTTTCTGCCGGGGTTCACTTCGGTCCAAAAAAAAAGAGGTTTCTCGCCCGTAAACTTAGCCGGGGTCCAAGCGCTTTGGGGTGGATGCGATCGGCCCTGGCGAAGGGGTCAGAGGTCACGGGGGGGCGCGGAGACAGGGTGTCTCAATCGGAGCCTCGGGCTACCAAGCAAGGCGGAATGACCTCACGCCGTGTCAGGGGTGCCCGGAAAGGGTCTGGAATGGGACCAGCTCCCAGGGACCCGCTGGTCGCACTTCATGCTGAAAATCGACCCTCAGTGAGTGAGAGAATATTGACTAACAGGTACACGTCGGCAGCCAAGTGTCAAACCGAATCATCAGTAAGCAACACAGCCCAGTCTCCCAGTGACACGGTGTCCATCGGAATCAGTCTCCCAGCGACACAGTGTATACGCAAACCAGTCTCCAAAAGACACAGTGTCCACTCAACTCAGCCTCCAGTAGTGACAATGTCCACACAACCCAGTGACACAGTGTCCACCCAAACCAGTCTCGGATAGTGACACAGTGTCAACTCAACCCAGTCTCCAAGTAACACAGTGTCCACTCAACCCAGTCTACCAGTGACACAGTGTCCACTCAACCAAGACAACCAGTGACAGAGTGTCCACTCAACCCAGACACCTAGTGACACAGTGTCAGTCCAACCAAGTCTCCCAGTGACACAGAGTCCATTCAACCCTGTCTCCCAGTGGCACAGTGTCCACAGTCTCCCAGTGACACAGTGTCCACCCAAACCAATCTCCCAGTGACACAGTGTCAGTGCAACCCACTCTCCCAGTGACACAATGTCCACTCAACCCAGTTTCCCAGTGACACGGTGTCCAACCGAACTAGTCTCCCAGTGACACAGTGTCCACTCAACCCATTCTCCCAGTGACACAGTGTGCACCCAAACCAGTGTCCCAGTGTCCACTCAAACCTGTCTCCAAGTGACACAGTGTCCACTCAACTCAGTCTCCAATAGTGACAATGTCCACACAACCCAGTGACACAGTGCCCAATCAGCCCAGACACCCAGTGACACAGTGTCCACTCAACCCAGTCTCCTAGAGACACAGTGTCCACTCAACCAAGACAACCAGTGACAGAGTGTCCACTCAACCCAGACATCCAGTGACACAGTGTCAATCCAACCCATTCTCCCAGTGACACAGAGTCCATTCAACCCTGTCTCCCAGTGGCACAGTGTCCACAGTCTCCCAGTGACACAGTGTCCACCCAAACCAATCTCCCAGTGACACAGTGTCAATGCAACCCACTCTCCCAGTGACACAATGTCCACTCAATCCAGTCTCCCAGTGATACAGTGTCCACCCAAACCAGTCTCCCAGTGATACAGCGTCAACACAACCCACTCTCCCAGTGACACAATGTCCACTCAATCCAGTCTCCCAGTGACACAGTGTCCACCCAAATGAGTCTCCCAGTGACACAGTGTCCACCCAAACCAGTCTCTCAGTGATACAGCGTCAACACAACCCACTCTCCCAGTGACACAATGTCCACTCAATCCAGTCTCCCAGTGACACAGTGTCCACCCAAACCAGTGTCCCAGTGTCCACTCAAACCTGTCTCCAAATGACACAGTGGTCACTCAACTCAGTCTCCAATAGTGACAATGTCCACTCAACCTAGTGACACAGTGTCCAATCAGCCCAGACACCCAGTGACACAGTGTCCACTCAACCCAGTCTCCTAGTGACACAGTGTCCACGCAACGCAGTCTACTAGTGACACATTGTCCAATCAACCCTCTGTCCCAGTGACACAGTGTCCACACAGTCTCCCAGTGACACAGTGTCCACCCAAACCAGCCTCCCAGTGATACAGTGTCAACACAACCCAGACTCCGATAGTGACACAGTGTCCACCCAAACCAGTCTCCCAGTGACACAGTTTCAACTCAACCCACTCTCCCAGTGACACAATGTCCACTCAACCCAGTCTCCCAGTGACACAGTGTCCAACCAAACCAGTCTCCCAGTGATACAGTGTCAACTCAACCCAGTCTCCCAGTGACACAATGTCCACTCAACCCAGTCTCCCAGTGACACGGTGTCCAACCGAACTAGTCTCCCAGTGACACAGTGTCCACTCAACCCAGTCTCCCAGTGACACAGTGTGCACCCAAACCAGTGTCCCAGTGTCCACTCAAACCTGTCTCCAAAAGACACAGTGTGCACTCAAGTCAGTCTCCAATAGTGACAATGTCCACACAACCCAGTGACACAGTGTCCACTCAACCCAGTCTCCCAGTGACACAGTGTCAACTCAACCCACTCTCCCAGTGACACAATGTCCACTCAACCCAGTCTCCCAGTGACACAGTGTCCACTCAACCCACTCTCCCTGTGACACAATGTCCACTCAACCCAGTCTCCCATTAACACAGAGTCCACCCAAACCAGTGCCCCAGTGACACAGTGTCCACTCAACTCAGTCTCCAATAGTGACAATGTCCACACAACGCACTGACACAGTGCCCACACAACCCAGTCACCCAGTGACACAGTGTCCACCCAAACCAGTCTCCCAGTGACAGTGTCCACCCGAACCAGTCTCGGATAGTGACACAGTGTCCACTCAACCCAGTCTCCCAGTGACAAAGTGTCCACCCAAACCAGTGACCCTGTGACAAAGTGTCCACTCAACCCAGACACCCAGTGAAACAGTGCCCACTCAACCCAGACACCCAGTGAAACAGTGCCCACTCAACCCAGTCTCCTAGAGACACAGTGTCCACTCAACCCAGACATCCAGTGACACAGTGTCAATGCAACCCACTCTCCCAGTGACACAATGTCCACTCAATCCAGTCTCCCAGTGACACAGTGTCCACCCAAACCAGTCTCCCAGTGATACAGCGTCAACACAACCCACTCTCCCAGTGACACAATGTCCACTCAATCCAGTCTCCCAGTGACACAGTGTCCACCCAAATGAGTCTCCCAGTGACACAGTGTCCACCCAAACCAGTCTCTCAGTGATACAGCGTCAACACAACCCACTCTCCCAGTGACACAATGTCCACTCAATCCAGTCTCCCAGTGACACAGTGTCCACCCAAACCAGTGTCCCAGTGTCCACTCAAACCTGTCTCCAAATGACACAGTGGTCACTCAACTCAGTCTCCAATAGTGACAATGTCCACTCAACCTAGTGACACAGTGTCCAATCAGCCCAGACACCCAGTGACACAGTGTCCACTCAACCCAGTCTCCTAGTGACACAGTGTCCACGCAACGCAGTCTACTAGTGACACATTGTCCAATCAACCCTCTGTCCCAGTGACACAGTGTCCACACAGTCTCCCAGTGACACAGTGTCCACCCAAACCAGCCTCCCAGTGATACAGTGTCAACACAACCCAGACTCCGATAGTGACACAGTGTCCACCCAAACCAGTCTCCCAGTGACACAGTTTCAACTCAACCCACTCTCCCAGTGACACAATGTCCACTCAACCCAGTCTCCCAGTGACACAGTGTCCAACCAAACCAGTCTCCCAGTGATACAGTGTCAACTCAACCCAGTCTCCCAGTGACACAGTGTACACCCAAACCAATCTCCCAGTGACACAGTGTCAATGCAACCCACTCTCCCAGTGACACAATGTCCACTCAACCCAGTCTCCCAGTGACACGGTGTCCAACCGAACTAGTCTCCCAGTGACACAGTGTCCACTCAACCCAGTCTCCCAGTGACACAGTGTGCACCCAAACCAGTGTCCCAGTGTCCACTCAAACCTGTCTCCAAATGACACAGTGTGCACTCAAGTCAGTCTCCAATAGTGACAATGTCCACACAACCCAGTGACACAGTGTCCACTCAACCCAGTCTCCCAGTGACACAGTGTCAACTCAACCCACTCTCCCAGTGACACAATGTCCACTCAACCCAGTCTCCCAGTGACACAGTGTCCACTCAACCCACTCTCCCTGTGACACAATGTCCACTCAACCCAGTCTCCCATTAACACAGAGTCCACCCAAACCAGTGCCCCAGTGACACAGTGTCCACTCAACTCAGTCTCCAATAGTGACAATGTCCACACAACCCACTGACACAGTGCCCACGCAACCCAGTCACCCAGTGACACAGTGTCCACCCAAACCAGTCTCCCAGTGACACAGTGTCCACCCGAACCAGTCTCGGATAGTGACACAGTGTCCACTCAACCCAGGCTCCCAGTGACAAAGTGTCCACCCAAACCAGTGACCCTGTGACAAAGTGTCCACTCAACCCAGACACCCAGTGAAACAGTGCCCACTCAACCCAGACACCCAGTGAAACAGTGCCCACTCAACCCAGTCTCCTAGAGACACAGTGTCCACTCAACCCAGACATCCAGTGACACAGTGTCAATCCAACCCATTCTCCCAGTGACACAGAGTCCATTTAACCCTGTCTCCCAGTGGCACAGTGTCCACAGTCTCCCAGTGACACAGTGTCCACCCAAACCAATCTCCCAGTGACACAGTGTCAATGCAAACCACTCTCCCAGTGACACAATGTTCACTCAACCCAGTCTCCCAGTGACACAGTGTCCACCCAAACGAGTCTCCCAGTGACACAGTGTCCACCCAAACCAGTCTCCCAGTGATACAGCGTCAACACAACCCACTCTCCCAGTGACACAATGTCCACTCAACCCAGTCTCCCAGTGACACAGTGTCCAACCAAACCAGTCTCCCAGTGATACAGTGTCAACTCAACCCAGTCTCCCAGTGACACAGTTTCCACCCAAATCAATCTCCCAGTGACACAGTGTCAATGCAACCCACTCTCCCAGTGACACAATGTCCACTCAGCCCAGTCTCCCAGTGACACGGTGTCCAACCGAACTAGTCTCCCAGTGACACAGTGTCCACTCAACCCAGTCTCCCAGTGACACAGTGTGCACCCAAACCAGTGTCCCAGTGTCCACTCAAACCTGTCTCCAAATGACACAGTGTCCACTCAAGTCAGTCTCCAATAGTGACAATGTCCACACAACCCTGTGACAAAGTGTCCACTCAACCCAGTCTCCCAGTGACACAGTGTCAACTCAACCCACTCTCCCAGTGACACAATGTCCACTCAACCCAATCTCCCAGTGACACAGTGTCCACTCAACCCACTCTCCCTGTGACACAATGTCCACTCAACCCAGTCTCCCATTAACACAGAGTCCACCAAAACCAGTGCCCCAGTGACACAGTGTCCACTCAACACAGTCTCCAAATGACACAGTGTCCACTCAACTCAGTCTCCAATAGTGACAATGTCCACACAACCCACTGACACAGTGCCCACGCAACCCAGTCACCCAGTGACACAGTGTCCACCAAAACCAGTCTCCCAGTGACACAGTGTCCACCCGAACCAGTCTCGGATAGTGACACAGTGTCCACTCAACCCAGGCTCCCAGTGACAAAGTGTCCACCCAAACCAGTGTCCCTGTGACAAAGTGTCCACTCAACCCAGACACCCAGTGAAACAGTGCCCACTCAACCCAGTCTCCTAGAGACACAGTGTCCACTCAACCAAGACAACCAGTGACAGAGTGTCCACTCAAACCAGACATCCAGTGACACAGTGTCAATCCAACCCATTCTCCCAGTGACACAGAGTCCATTCAACCCTGTCTCCCAGTGGCACAGTGTCCACAGTCTCCCAGTGACACAGTGTCCACCCAAACCAATCTCCCAGTGACACAGTGTCAATGCAACCCACTCTCCCAGTGACCCAATGTCCACTCAACCCAGTCTCCCAGTGACACAGTGTCCACCCAAACGAGTCTCCCAGTGACACAGTGTCCACCCAAACCAGTCTCCCAGTGATACAACGTCAACACAACCCACTCTCCCAGTGGCACAATGTCCACTCAACCCAGTCTCCCAGTGACACAGTGTCCACTCAACCCAGTCTCAAAGTGACACAGTGTCAACTCATCCCAGTCTCCCAGTGACACAGTGTCCACTCAACCCAGTCTCAAAGTGACACAGTGTCCACTCAACCCAGTGTCCCAGTGACACAGTGCCCACTCAACCCATGCTCCCAGTGATACAGTGTCCACTCAACCCAGTGTCCCAGTGACACATTGTCCACTCAACCCAGTGTCCCAGTGACAAAGTGTCCACTCAACACAGACACCCAGTGACACAGTGTCCTATCAGCCCAGACACACAGTGACAGTGTCCACTCAACCCAGTGTCCCAGTGACACAGTGTCCACTCAACCCAGACTCCTAGTGTCACAGTACCCACTCAACCCAGGTTCCCAGTGATACAGTGTCCACTCAACACAGTGTCCCAGTGACACAGTGTCCACTCAACACAGTCACCCAGTGACAAAGTGTCCACTCAACCCAGACACCCAGTGACACAGTGTCCTATCAGCCCAGACAGCCAGTGACACAGTGTCCACTCAACCCAGTCTCCCAGTGACAAAGTGTCCACTCAACCCAGACACCCAGTAACACAGTGTCCACTCAAGCCAGTCTCCCGATGACAAATTGTCCATTCAGCCCAGACATCCAGAGACACAGTGTCCACTCAACCCAGTCTACCAGTGACACAGTGTCCACTCAACCCAGTCTCCCGATGACAAATTGTCCATTCAGCCCAGACATCCAGTGACACAGTGTCCACTCAACCCAGTCTCCAAGTGACACAGTGTCCACTCAACCCAGACTCCCAGTGACACAGTGTCCATTCAACCCTGTCTCCCAGTGACACGGCGTCCACTGAACCCAATCTCCGAGTGACACAGTGTCCATTCAACCCTCTCTCCCAGTGACACAGTGTGCACCCGAACCAAACTCCCAGTGACACAGTGTCAACACAACCCAGTCTCCGATAGTGACACAGTTTCCACCCAAACCAGTCTCCCAGTGACACAGTGTCAACTCAACCCACTCTCCCAGTGACACAATGTCCACTCAACCCAGTCTCCCAGTGACACAGTGTATACGCAAACCAGTCTCCAAAAGACACAGTGTCCACTCAACGCAGCCTCCAATAGTGACAATGTCCACACAACCCAGTGACACAGTGTCCAATCAGCCCAGATACCCAGTGACACAGTGTCCAATCAGCCCAGACACCCAGTGACACAGTATCCACCCAAACCAGTCTCCCAGTGACACAGCGTCAACCTGAACCAGTCTTGGATAGTGACACAGTGTCAACTCATCCCAGTCTCCCAGTGACACAGTGTCCACTCAACCCAGTCCCGCAATGACACAGTGTCCACTCAACCCAGGCTCCCAGTGACAAAGTGTCCACCTAAACCAGTGTCCCTGTGACAAAGTGTCCACTCAACCCAGACACCAGTGAAACAGTGCCCACTCAACCCAGACACCCAGTGAAACAGTGCCCACTCAACCCAGTCTCCTAGAGACACAGTGTCCACTCAACCAAGACAACCAGTGACAGAGTGTCCACTCAACCCAGACACCCAGTGACACAGTGTCAATCCAACCCATTCTCCCAGTGACACAGAGTCCATTCAACCCTGTCTCCCAGTGGCACAGTGTCCACAGTCTCCCAGTGACACAGTGTCCACCCAAACCAATCTCCCAGTGACACAGTGTCAATGCAACCCACTCTCCCAGTGACACAATGTCCACTCAACCCAGTCTCCCAGTGACACGGTGTCCAACCGAACTAGTCTCCCAGTGACACAGTGTCCACTCAACCCAGTCTCCCAGTGACACAGTGTGCACCCAAACCAGTGTCCCAGTGTCCACTCAAACCTGTCTCCAAATGACACAGTGTCCACTCAAGTCAGTCTCCAATAGTGACAATGTCCACACAACCCAGTAACACAGTGTCCACTCAACCCAGTCTCCCAGTGACACAGTGTCAACTCAACCCACTCTCCCAGTGACACAATGTCCACTCAACCCAATCTCCCAGTGACACAGTGTCCACTCAACCCACTCTCCCTGTGACACAATGTCCACTCAACCCAGTCTCCCATTAACACAGAGTCCACCCAAACCAGTGCCCCAGTGACACAGTGTCCACTCAACACAGTCTCCAAATGACACAGTGTCCACTCAACTCAGTCTCCAATAGTGACAATGTCCACACAACCCACTGACACAGTGCCCACGCAACCCACTCTCCCAGTGACACAGTGTCCACCCGAACCAGTCTCGGATAGTGACACAGTGTCCACTCAACCCAGGCTCCCAGTGACAAAGTGTCCACCCAAACCAGTGTCCCTGTGACAAAGTGTCCACTCAACCCAGACACCCAGTGAAACAGTGCCCACTCAACCCAGTCTCCTAGAGACACAGTGTCCACTCAACCAAGACAACCAGTGACAGAGTGTCCACTCAAACCAGACACCCAGTGACACAGTGTCAATCCAACCCATTCTCCCAGTGACACAGAGTCCATTCAACCCTGTCTCCCAGTGGCACAGTGTCCACAGTCTCCCAGTGACACAGTGTCCACCCAAACCAATCTCCCAGTGACACAGTGTCAATGCAACCCACTCTCCCAGTGACCCAATGTCCACTCAACCCAGTCTCCCAGTGACACAGTGTCCACCCAAACGAGTCTCCCAGTGACACAGTGTCCACCCAAACCAGTCTCCCAGTGATACAGCGCCAACACAACCCACTCTCCCAGTGACACAATGTCCACTCAATCCAGTCTCCCAGTGACACAGTGTCCACCCAAACCAGTGTCCCAGTGTCCACTCAAACCTGTCTCCAAATGACACAGTGGCCACTCAACTCAGTCTCCAATAGTGACAATGTCCACTCAACCTAGTGACACAGTGTCCAATCAGCCCAGACACCCAGTGACACAGTGTCCACTCAACCCAGTCTCCTAGTGACACAGTGTCCACGCAACGCAGTCTACTAGTGACACATTGTCCAATCAACCCTCTGTCCCAGTGACACAGTGTCCACACAGTCTCCCAGTGACACAGTGTCCACCCAAACCAGCCTCCCAGTGATACAGTGTCAACACAACCCAGACTCCGATAGTGACACAGTGTCCACCCAAACCAGTCTCCCAGTGACACAGTGTCAACTCAACCCACTCTCCCAGTGACACAATGTCCACTCAACCCAGTCTCCCAGTGACACAGTGTCCAACCAAACCAGTCTCCCAGTGATACAGTGTCAACTCAACCCAGTCTCCCAGTGACACAGTGTCCACCCAAACCAGTCTCCCAGTGATACCGTGTCAACTCAACCCATTCTCCCAGTGACACAATGTCCACTCAATCCAGTCTCCCATTAACACAGTGTCCTCCCAAACCAGTGCCCCAGTGACACAGTGTCCACTCAACCCAGTCTCCAAATGACACAGTGTCCACTCAACCCAGTCTCCTAGTGACACAGTGCCCACTCAACCCAGTCTCCCAGTGACACAGTGCCCACTCAACCCAGTCTCCCAGTGACACAGCGTCCACCCAAACCAGTCTCCCAGTGACACAGTGTCCACTCAACCCTGTCTCAAAGTGACACAGTGTCAACTCATCCCAGTCTCCCAGTGACACAGTGTCCACTCAACCCAGTCTCCCAGTGACACAGTGTCAACTCATCCCAGTCTCCCAGTGACACGGTGTCCACTCAACCCAGTCTCAAAGTGACACAGTGCCCACTCAACCCATGCTCCCAGTGATACAGTGTCCACTCAACCCAGTGTCCCAGTGACACATTGTCCACTCAACCCAGTCTCCCAGTGACACAGTGTCCACTCAACCCAGACTCCTAGTGACACATTGTCCACTCAACCCAGGTTCCCAGTGATACAGTGTCCACTCAACACAGTGTCCCAGTGACACAGTGTCCACTCAACACAGTCACCCAGTGACAAAGTGTCCACTCAACCCAGACACCCAGTGACACAGTGTCCTATCAGCCCAGACACCCAGTGACACGGTGTCCACTCAACCCAGTCTCCCAGTGACACAGTGTCCTATCAGCCCAGACACCCAGTGACAGTGTCCACTCAACCCAGTGTCCCAGTGACACAGTGTCCACTCAACCCAGACTCCTAGTGACACAGTACCCACTCAACCCAGGTTCCCAGTGATACAGTGTCCACTCAACACAGTGTCCCAGTGACACAGTGTCCACTCAACACAGTCACCCAGTGACAAAGTGTCCACTCAACCCAGACACCCAGTGACACAGTGTCCTATCAGCCCAGACACCCAGAGACACGGTGTCCACTCAACCCAGTCTCCCAGTGACAAAGTGTCCACTCAACCCAGACACCCAGTAACACAGTGTCCACTCAACCCAGTCCCCCGATGACAAATTGTCCATTCAGCCCAGACATCCAGAGACACAGTGTCCACTCAACCCAGTCTACCAGTGACACAGTGTCCACTCAACCCAGTCTCCCGATGACAAATTGTCCATTCAGCCCAGACATCCAGTGACATAGTGTCCACTCAACCCAGTCTCCCAGTGACACAGTATCCACTCAACCCAGACTCCCAGTGACACAGTGTCCATTCAACCCTGTCTCCCAGTGACACGGCGTACACTGAACCCAATCTCCGAGTGACACAGTGTCCATTCAACCCTCTCTCCCAGTGACACAGTGTCCACCCGAACCAAACTCCCAGTGACACAGTGTCAACACAACCCAGTCTCCGATAGTGACACAGTTTCCACCCAAACCAGTCTCCCAGTGACACAGTGTCAACTCAACCCACTCTCCCAGTGACACAATGTCCACTCAACCCAGACACCCAGTGACACAGTGTCAATCCAACCCATTCTCCCAGTGACACAGAGTCCATTCAACCCTGTCTCCCAGTGGCACAGTGTCCACAGTCTCCCAGTGACACAGTGTCCACCCAAACCAATCTCCCAGTGACACAGTGTCAATGCAACCCACTCTCCCAGTGACACAATGTCCACTCAACCCAGTCTCCCAGTGACACGGTGTCCAACCGAACTAGTCTCCCAGTGACACAGTGTCCACTCAACCCAGTCTCCCAGTGACACAGTGTCCACCCAAACCAGTGTCCCAGTGTCCACTCAAACCTGTCTCCAAATGACACAGTATCCACTCAAGTCAGTCTCCAATAGTGACAATGTCCACACAACCCAGTAACACAGTGTCCACTCAACCCAGTCTCCCAGTGACACAGTGTCAACTCAACCCACTCTCCCAGTGACACAATGTCCACTCAACCCAATCTCCCAGTGACACAGTGTCCACTCAACCCACTCTCCCTGTGACACAATGTCCACTCAACCCAGTCTCCCATTAACACAGAGTCCACCCAAACCAGTGCCCCAGTGACACAGTGTCCACTCAACACAGTCTCCAAATGACACAGTGTCCACTCAACTCAGTCTCCAATAGTGACAATGTCCACACAACCCACTGACACAGTGCCCACGCAACCCACTCTCCCAGTGACACAGTGTCCACCCGAACCAGTCTCGGATAGTGACACAGTGTCCACTCAACCCAGGCTCCCAGTGACAAAGTGTCCACCCAAACCAGTGTCCCTGTGACAAAGTGTCCACTCAACCCAGACACCCAGTGAAACAGTGCCCACTCAACCCAGTCTCCTAGAGACACAGTGTCCACTCAACCAAGACAACCAGTGACAGAGTGTCCACTCAAACCAGACACCCAGTGACACAGTGTCAATCCAACCCATTCTCCCAGTGACACAGAGTCCATTCAACCCTGTCTCCCAGTGGCACAGTGTCCACAGTCTCCCAGTGACACAGTGTCCACCCAAACCAATCTCCCAGTGACACAGTGTCAATGCAACCCACTCTCCCAGTGACCCAATGTCCACTCAACCCAGTCTCCCAGTGACACAGTGTCCACCCAAACGAGTCTCCCAGTGACACAGTGTCCACCCAAACCAGTCTCCCAGTGATACAGCGCCAACACAACCCACTCTCCCAGTGACACAATGTCCACTCAATCCAGTCTCCCAGTGACACAGTGTCCACCCAAACCAGTGTCCCAGTGTCCACTCAAACCTGTCTCCAAATGACACAGTGGCCACTCAACTCAGTCTCCAATAGTGACAATGTCCACTCAACCTAGTGACACAGTGTCCAATCAGCCCAGACACCCAGTGACACAGTGTCCACTCAACCCAGTCTCCTAGTGACACAGTGTCCACGCAACGCAGTCTACTAGTGACACATTGTCCAATCAACCCTCTGTCCCAGTGACACAGTGTCCACACAGTCTCCCAGTGACACAGTGTCCACCCAAACCAGCCTCCCAGTGATACAGTGTCAAGACAACCCAGACTCCGATAGTGACACAGTGTCCACCCAAACCAGTCTCCCAGTGACACAGTGTCAACTCAACCCACTCTCCCAGTGACACAATGTCCACTCAACCCAGTCTCCCAGTGACACAGTGTCCAACCAAACCAGTCTCCCAGTGATACAGTGTCAACTCAACCCAGTCTCCCAGTGACACAGTGTCCACCCAAACCAGTCTCCCAGTGATACCGTGTCAACTCAACCCATTCTCCCAGTGACACAATGTCCACTCAATCCAGTCTCCCATTAACACAGTGTCCTCCCAAACCAGTGCCCCAGTGACACAGTGTCCACTCAACCCAGTCTCCAAATGACACAGTGTCCACTCAACCCAGTCTCCTAGTGACACAGTGCCCACTCAACCCAGTCTCCCAGTGACACAGTGCCCACTCAACCCAGTCTCCCAGTGACACAGCGTCCACCCAAACCAGTCTCCCAGTGACACAGTGTCCACTCAACCCTGTCTCAAAGTGACACAGTGTCAACTCATCCCAGTCTCCCAGTGACACAGTGTCCACTCAACCCAGTCTCCCAGTGACACAGTGTCAACTCATCCCAGTCTCCCAGTGACACGGTGTCCACTCAACCCAGTCTCAAAGTGACACAGTGCCCACTCAACCCATGCTCCCAGTGATACAGTGTCCACTCAACCCAGTGTCCCAGTGACACATTGTCCACTCAACCCAGTCTCCCAGTGACACAGTGTCCACTCAACCCAGACTCCTAGTGACACATTGTCCACTCAACCCAGGTTCCCAGTGATACAGTGTCCACTCAACACAGTGTCCCAGTGACACAGTGTCCACTCAACACAGTCACCCAGTGACAAAGTGTCCACTCAACCCAGACACCCAGTGACACAGTGTCCTATCAGCCCAGACACCCAGTGACACGGTGTCCACTCAACCCAGTCTCCCAGTGACACAGTGTCCTATCAGCCCAGACACCCAGTGACAGTGTCCACTCAACCCAGTGTCCCAGTGACACAGTGTCCACTCAACCCAGACTCCTAGTGACACAGTACCCACTCAACCCAGGTTCCCAGTGATACAGTGTCCACTCAACACAGTGTCCCAGTGACACAGTGTCCACTCAACACAGTCACCCAGTGACAAAGTGTCCACTCAACCCAGACACCCAGTGACACAGTGTCCTATCAGCCCAGACACCCAGAGACACGGTGTCCACTCAACCCAGTCTCCCAGTGACAAAGTGTCCACTCAACCCAGACACCCAGTAACACAGTGTCCACTCAACCCAGTCCCCCGATGACAAATTGTCCATTCAGCCCAGACATCCAGAGACACAGTGTCCACTCAACCCAGTCTACCAGTGACACAGTGTCCACTCAACCCAGTCTCCCGATGACAAATTGTCCATTCAGCCCAGACATCCAGAGACACAGTGTCCACTCAACCCAGTCTCCCAGTGACACAGTATCCACTCAACCCAGACTCCCAGTGACACAGTGTCCATTCAACCCTGTCTCCCAGTGACACGGCGTACACTGAACCCAATCTCCGAGTGACACAGTGTCCATTCAACCCTCTCTCCCAGTGACACAGTGTCCACCCGAACCAAACTCCCAGTGACACAGTGTCAACACAACCCAGTCTCCGATAGTGACACAGTTTCCACCCAAACCAGTCTCCCAGTGACACAGTGTCAACTCAACCCACTCTCCCAGTGACACAATGTCCACTCAACCCAGTCTCCCAGTGACACAGTGTATACGCAAACCAGTCTCCAAAAGACACAGTGTCCACTCAACTCAGCCTCCAATAGTGACAATGTCCACACAACCCAGTGACACAGTCTCCAATCAGCCCAGATACCCAGTGACACAGTGTCCAATCAGCCCAGACACCCAGTGACACAGTATCCACCCAAACCAGTCTCCCAGTGACACAGTGACCACCTGTACCAGTCTCGGATAGTGACACAGTGTCAACTCATCCCAGTCTCCCAGTGACACAGTGTCCACTCAACCCAGTCCCGCAGTGACACAGTGTCCACTCAACCCAGGCTCCCAGTGACAAAGTGTCCACCTAAACCAGTGTCCCTGTGACAAAGTGTCCACTCAACCCAGACACCCAGTGACACAGTGTCCACTCAACCCAGTCCTGCAGTGACACAGTGTCCACTCAACCCAGTCTACCAGTGAGACAGTGTCCACTCAACCCAGGCTCCCAGTGACAAAGTGTCCACCCAAACCACTGTCCCTGTGACAAAGTGTCCACTCAACCCAGACACCCAGTGAAACAGTGCCCACTCAACCCAGTCTCCTAGAGACACAGTGCCCACTCAACCAAGACAACCAGTGACAGAGTGTCCACTCAACCCAGACACCCAGTGACACAGTGTCAATCCAACCCATTCTCCCAGTGACACAGAGTCCATTCAACCCTGTCTCCCAGTGGCACAGTGTCCACAGTCTCCCAGTGACACAGTGTCCACCCAAACCAATCTCCCAGTGACACAGTGTCAATGCAACCCACTCTCCCAGTGACACAATGTCCACTCAACCCAGTCTCCCAGTGACACGGTGTCCAACCGAACTAGTCTCCCAGTGACACAGTGTCCACTCAACCCATTCTCCCAGTGACACAGTGTGCACCCAAACCAGTGTCCCAGTGTCCACTCAAACCTGTCTCCAAATGACACAGTGTCCACTCAAGTCAGTCTCCAATAGTGACAATGTCCACACAACCCAGTGACACAGTGTCCACTCAACCCAGTCTCCCAGTGACACAGTGTCAACTCAACCCACTCTCCCAGTGACACAATGTCCACTCAACCCAGTCTCCCAGTGACACAGTGTCAACTCAACCCACTCTCCCTGTGACACAATGTCCACTCAACCCAGTCTCCCATTAACACAGAGTCCACCAAAACCAGTGCCCCAGTGACACAGTGTCCACTCAACACAGTCTCCAAATGACACAGTGTCCACTCAACTCAGTCTCCAATAGTGACAATGTCCACACAACCCACTGACACAGTGCCCACGCAACCCAGTCACCCAGTGACACAGTGTCCACCCAAACCAGTCTCCCAGTGACACAGTGTCCACCCGAACCAGTCTTGGATAGTGACAAAGTGTCAACTCATCCCAGTCTCCCAGTGACAAAGTGTCCACCCAAACCACTGTCCCTGTGACAAAGTGTCCACTCAACCCAGACACCCAGTGAAACAGTGCCCACTCAACCCAGACACCCAGTGAAACAGTGCCCACTCAACTCAGTCTCCTAGAGACACAGTGTCCACTCAACCAAGACAACCAGTGACAGAGTGTCCACTCAACCCAGACACCCAGTGACACAGTGTCAATCCAACCCAGTCTCCCAGTGACACAGAGTCCATTCAACCCTGTCTCCCAGTGGCACAGTGTCCACAGTCTCCCAGTGACACAGTGTCCACCCAAACCAATCTCCCAGTGACACAGTGTCAATGCAACCCACTCTCCCAGTGACACAATGTCCACTTAACCCAGTCTCCCAGTGACACAGTGTCCACCCAAACGAGTCTCCCAGTGACACAGTGTCCACCCAAACCAGTCTCCCAGTGATACAGCGTCAACACAACCCACTCTCCCAGTGACACAATGTCCACTCAATCCAGTCTCCCAGTGACACAGTGTCCACCCAAACCAGTGTCCCAGTGTCCACTCAAACCTGTCTCCAAATGACACAGTGGCCACTCAACTCAGTCTCCAATAGTGACCATGTCCACTCAACCTAGTGACACAGTGTCCAATCAGCCCAGACACCCAGTGACACAGTGTCCACTCAACCCAGTCTCCTAGTGACACAGTGTCCACGCAACGCAGTCTACTAGTGACACATTGTCCAATCAACCCTCTGTCCCAGTGACACAGTGTCCACACAGTCTCCCAGAGACACAGTGTCCACCCAACCCAGCCTCCCAGTGATACAGTGTCAACACAACCCAGACTCCGATAGTGACACAGTGTCCAACCAAACCAGTCTCCCAGTGACACAGTGTCAACTCAACCCACTCTCCCAGTGACACAATTTCCACTCAACCCAGTCTCCCAGTGACACAGTGTCCACCCAAACCAGTCTCCCAGTGATACAGTGTCAACTCAACCCAGTCTCCCAGTGACACAATGTCTACTGAATCCAGTCTCCCATTAACACAGTGTCCACTCGAACCAGTGCCCCAGTGACACAGTGTCCACTCAACCCAGTCTCCAAATAACACAGTGTCCACTCAACCCAGTCTCCTAGTGACACAGTGCCCACTCAACCCAGTCTCCCAGTGACACAGTACCCACTCAACCCAGTCTCCCAGTGACACAGCGTCCACCCAAACCAGTCTCCTAGTGACACAGTGTCCACTCAACCCAGTCTCAAAGTGACACAGTGTCAACTCATCCCAGTCTCCCAGTGACACGGTGTCCACTCAACCCAGTGTCCCAGTGACACAGTGCCCACTCAATTAATTCTCCCAGTGATACAGTGTCCACTCAACCCAGTGTCCCAGTGACACAGTGTCCACTCAACCCAGTCTCCCAGTGACAAAGTGTCCACTCAACACAGACACCCAGTGACACAGTGTCCTATCAGCCCCGACACCCAGTGACAGTGTCCACTCAACCCAGTGTCCCAGTGACACAGTGTCCACTCAACCCAGACTCCTAGTGACACAGTACCCACTCAACCCAGGCTCCCAGTGATACAGTGTCCACTCAACACAGTGTCCCAGTGACACAGTGTCCACTCAACACAGTCACCCAGTGACAAAGTGTCCACTCAACCCAGACACCCAGTGACACAGTGTCCTATCAGCCCTGACACCCAGTGACACTGTGTCCACTCAACCCAGTCTGCCAGTGACAAAGTGTCCACTCAACCCAGACACCCAGTAACACAGTGTCCACTCAACCCAGTCCCCCGATGACAAATTGTCCATTCAGCCCAGACATCCAGATACACAGTGTCCACTCAACCCAGTCTCCCAGTGACACAGTGTCCACTCAACCCAGTCTCCCGATGACAAATTGTCCATTCAGCCCAGACATCCAGTGACACAGTGTCCACTCAACCCAGTCTCCCTGTAACACAGTGTCCACTCAACCCAGACTCCCAGTGACACAGTGTCCATTCAACCCTCTCTCCCAGTGACACAGTGTCCACCCGAACCAAACTCCCAGTGACACAGTGTCAACACAACCCAGTCTCCGATAGTGACACAGTTTCCACCCAAACCAGTCTCCCAGTGACACAGTGTCAACTCAACCCACTCTCCCAGTGACACAATGTCCACTCAACCCAGTCTCCCAGTGACACAGTGTATACGCAAACCAGTCTCCAATAGACACAGTGTACACTCAACTCAGCCTCCAATAGTGACAATGTCCACACAACCCAGTGACACAGTGTCCAATCAGCACAGATACCTAGTGACACAGTGTCCAATCAGCCCAGACACCCAGTGACACAGTATCCACCCAAACCAGTCTCCCAGTGACACAGTGTCCACCTAAACCAGTCTCGGATAGTGACAAAGTGTCCACCCAAACCAGTGTCCCTGTGACAAAGTGTCCACTCAACCCAGACACCCAGTGAAACAGTGCCCACTCAACCCAGACACCCAGTGAAACAGTGCCCACTCAACCCAGTCTCCTAGAGACACAGTGTCCACTCAACCAAGACAGCCAGTGACAGAGTGTACACTCAACCCAGACACCCAGTGACACATTGTCAATCCAACCCATTCTCCCAGTGACACAGAGTCCATTCAACCCTGTCTCCCAGTGGCACAGTGTCCACAGTCTCCCAGTGACACAGTGTCCACCCAAACCAATCTCCCAGTGACACAGTGTCAACACAACCCACTCTCCCAGTGACACAATGTCCACTCAACCCAGTCTCCCAGTGTCACAGTGTCCACTCAATCTCCCAGTGACACAGTGTCCAATCAGTCTCCCAGTGACACAGTTTCCACTCAGTCCCCCACTGATACAGTGTCCACTCGGTCTCCCAGTGATACAGTGTCCACTCGGTCTCCCAGTGATTCAGTGTCCACTCAGACTCCCAGTGACAAAGTGTCCACTGAGTCTCCCATTGATACAGTGTCCACTCAGTCTCCCAGAGACAAAGCGTCCAATCAGTCTCCCAGTGACACTGTGTCCAATCAGTTTCCCAGTGACACAGTGTCTACTCAGTCTCCCAGTGGCACAGTGTCCACTCAGTCTCCCAGTGATAAAGTATCCACTCGGTCTCCTGGTGATACAGTGTCTATTCAGTCTCCCAGTGATACAGTGTCCACCCAGACTCCCAGTGATACCGTATCCACTCAGTCCCCAAGTGATACCGTGCCCACTGAGTCTCCCAGTGATACAGTATCCACTCGGTCTCCCAGTGATACAGTGCCCACTGAGTCTCCCAGTGATTCAGTGTGCACTCAGTCTCCCAGTGACACAGTGTCCACTCAGTCTCCCAGTCATATAGTGTCCACTCAGTCTCCCAGAGACACCGTGTCCGCTCACTCTCCCACTGATACAGGGTCCTCTCAACCCAGCCTCCTGTAGTGACACAGTGTCCACCTAGTCTCCCAGTGATACAGTATCCACTCAGTTCACCAGTGATACAGAGCCCACTGAGTCTGCCAGTGATAAAGTATCCACTCGGTCCCCCAGTGATACAGTGCCTACTGAGTCTCCCAGTGATTTAGTGTCTGCTCAGTCTCCGAGTGACACAGTGCCCACTCAGTCTCCCAGTGACACAGTGTCCACTCAGTCTCCCAGTGATAAAGTATCCACTCAGTCACCCAGTCACACAGCGTCCACTCTGTCTCCTGGTGATATAGTGTCCACTCAGTCTCCCAGTGACAACGTGTCCACTCAGTCTCCCAGTGATACAGTGTCTATTCAGTCTCCCAGTGACACAGTGTCCACCCGTACTCCCAGTGATACAGTATCCACTCGGTCCCCCAGTGATACAGTGCCTACTGAGTCTCCCAGTGATTCAGTGTCTGCTCAGTCTCCCAGTGACACAGTGTCCACTCAACCTCCCAGTGACACAGTGCCCACTCAGTGTCCCAGTGACACAGTGTCCACTCAGTCTCCCAGTGACACAGTGCCCACTCAGTGTCCCAGTGATAGCGCCCATTCAGTCTCCCAGTGATACAGTGCCCACTCAGTCTCCCGGTGCTAGTGTTCAGTCAGTCTCCCAGTGATACAGTGTCCACTCAGTCTCCCAGTGATACAGTGCCCATTGATTCTCCAAGTGACACAGTGTCTACTCAGTCTCCCAGTGATACAGTGTCCACTCAGTCTCCCAGCGACACAGCGTCCAATCAATCCAGCCTCTTATAGTGACACAGTGCCCACTCAGTCTCCCAGTGATACAGTGTCTATTCAGTCTCCCAGTGATACAGTGTCCACCCAGACTCCCAGTGATACAGTGGCCACTGAGTCTCCCAGTGATTCAGTGTCTGATCAGTCTCCGAGTGACACAGTGTCCACTCAACCTCCCAGTGACACAATGTCCACTCAGTGTCCCACAGATAGTGCCCACTCAGTCTCCCAGTGACACCATGTCCGCTCACTCTCCCACTGATACAGGGTCCACACAACCCAGCCTCCTGTAGTGACACAGTGTTCACCTAGTCTCCCAGTGATACAGAATCCAATAAGTTCCCCAGTGATACAGTGCCCACTGAGTCCTCCAGTCATAATGTATCCACTCGGTCCCCCAGTGATACAGTGCCTACTGAGTCTCCCAGTGATTTAGTGTCTGCTCAGTCTCCGAGTGACACAGTGTCCACTCAACCTCCCAGTGACACAGTGTCCACTCAGTGTCCCAATGATAGTGCCCACTCAGTCTCCCAGTGATACAGCGTCCACTCAGTCTCCCAGTGATAGTATCCACTCAGTCCCCCAGTGATACTATGCCCACTGATTCTCCCGTGAAACAGTGTCTACTCAGTCTCCCAGTGACACAGTGTCCACTCAGTCTCCCAGTGACACAGTGTCCACTCAGTCTCCCAGTGATACAGTGTCCACTCAGTCTCCCAGTGACACCGTGTCCGCTCAGTCTCCCAGTGATACAGTGTCCACTCAATCCAGCCTCCTATAGTGACACAGTTTCCATCAGTCTCCCAGTAACACAGTGTCCACTCAGTCTCCCAGTGACAGCGTGTCCGCTCAGTCTCCCAGTGATATAGTGTCCACTCAGTTTCCCAGTGACAGCGTGTCTGCTCAGTCTCCCGGTGATACTGTATCTATTCAGTTTCCCAGTGACACAGTGTCCACTCAGTCTCCCAGTGACACAGTGTCCACTCAGTGTCCCAGTGATACAATGTCCACTCACTCTCGCAGTAATCAAGCAACCACCCAGTCTCCCAGTCATACAGTGTCCACTCAGTCTCCCAGTGACACCGTGTCCGCTCAGTCTCCCAGTGATACAATGTCCACTCAACCCAGCCTTCTATAGTGACACAGTGTCCATTCAGTATCCCACTGATATAGTGTCCACTCAATCTTCCAGAGACACCGTGTCCGCTCACTCTCCAACTGATACAGGGTCCACTCAACCCAGCCTCCTGTAGTGACACAGTGTCGAGCTAGCCTCCCAGTGACACAGTGTCCACTCAGTCTCCCAGTGATATAGTGTCCACTCAGTTTCCCAGTGACAGCGTGTCTGCTCAGTCTCCCGGTGATACTGTATCTATTCAGTTTCCCAGTGACACAGTGTCCACTCAGTCTTCCAGAGACACCATGTCCGCTCACTCTCCCAGTGATACAGGGTCCACTCAACCCAGCCTTCTGTAGTGGCACTGTGTCCAGCTAGTCTCCCAGTGACACAGTGACTACTCAGTCTCCCAGTTACACAGTGTCCACTCAGTCTCCCAGTGATAAAGTATCCACTCAGTCTCCCAGTGATAAAATATCCACTCAGTCACCCAGTGACACAGCGTCCACTCAGTCTCCCGGTGATATAGTGTCCACTAAGTCTCCCAGTGACACAGTGTCCACCCATACTCCCAGTGATACAGTATCCACTCGGTACCCCAGTCTTTCAGTGCCCACTGAGTCTCCCAGTGATTCAGTGTCTGATCAGTCTCCGAGTGACACAGTGTCCACTCAACCTCCCAATGACACAGTGCCCGCTCAGTGTCCCAGTGATAGTGCCCATTCAGTCTCCCAGTGATACAGTGTCCACTCAGTCTCCCAGTGATACAGTGCCCACTGATTCTCCCAGTGACACAGTGTCCACTGAGTCTCCCAGTGATAAAGTATCCACTCAGTCTCCCAGTGACACAGCGTCCACTCGGTCTCCCAGTGATGACGTGTCCGCTCAGTTTCCCAGTGATACAGTGTCTATTCAGTCTCCCAGTGATACAGTGTCCACCCAGACTCCCAGTGATACAGTGGCCACTGAGTCTCCCAGTGATTGAGTGTCTGATCAATCTCCGATTGACACAGTGTCCACTCAACCTCCCAGTGACGCAGTGTCCACTCCGTGTCCCACTGATAGTGCCCATGCAGTCTCCCAGTGATACAGTGTTCACTCAGTCTCCCAGTGATATAGTGTCCACTCAGTCTCCCAGTGATACAGTGTCTATTCAGTCTCCCAGTGATACAGTGTCCACTCAGTCTCCCAGTGATATAGTGTCCACTCAGCCTCCCAGTGATACAGTGTCTATTCAGTCTCCCAGTGATACAGTGTCCACCCAGACTCCCAGTGACACAGTGTCCACCCAGACTCCCAGTGACACAGTGTCCACTGAACCTCCCAGTGATGCAGTGTCCACTCAGTGTCCCACTGATAGTGCCCATGCAGTCTCCCAGTGATACAGTGTCCACTCAGTCTCCCAGTGATATAGTGTCCACTCAGTCTCCCAGTGATACAGTGTCTATTCAGTCTCCCAGTGATACAGTGTCCACTCAGTCTCCCAGTGATATAGTGTCCACTCAGTCTCCCAGTGATACAGTGTATATTCAGTCTCCCAGTGATACAGTGTCCACCCAGACTCCCAGTGACACAGTGTCCACCCAGACTCCCAGTGACACAGTGTCCACTGAACCTCCCAGTGATGCAGTGTCCACTCAGTGTCCCACTGATAGTGCCCACTCAGTCTCCATGTGATGCAGTGTCCATTCAGTCTCCCAGTGACACAGTGTCCACTCAGTCTTCCAGAGACACCGTGTCCGCTCACTCTCCCACTGATACAGGGTCCTCTCAACCCAGCCTCTTGTAGTGACACAGTGTCCAGCTAGTCTCCCAGTGACACAGTGTCTACTCAGTCTCCCAGTGACACAGTGTCTACTCAGTCTCCCGGTGATATAGTGTCCACTCAGTCTCCCAGTGACAACGTGTCCACTCAGTCTCCCAGTGATACAGTGTCTATTCAGTCTCCCAGTGATACAGTGTCCACCCAGACTCCAGGTGATACAGTATCCACTCAGTCCCCCAGTGATACCGTGCCCACTGAGTCTCCCAGTGACTCAGTATCCACTCGGTCCCCCAGTGATACAGTGCCCACTGAGTCTCCCAGTGATTCAATATCCACTCAGTCTCCCAGTGATACAGTGCCCACTGAGTCTCCCAGTGATTCAGTGTCTGATCAGTCTCTGAGTGACACAGTGTCCACTCAACCTCCCAGTGACGCAGTGTCCACTCAGTGTCCCACTGATAGTGTCCAATCAGTCTCCCAGTGATACAGTGTCCACTCAGTCTCCCGGTGATATAGTGTCCACTCAGTCTCCCAGTGATGCAGTGTCTATTCAGTCTCCCAGTGATACAGTGTCCACCCAGACTCCCAGTGATGCAGTGTCTACTCATGTCCCAGTGATTGTGCTGACTCAGTCTCCCAGTGATGCAGTGTCCACTCAGTCTCCCAGTGACACAGTGCCCACTCAGTCTCCCAGTGACACAGTGCCCATGCAGTATCCAAGTGATAAAGTATCCACTCAGTCACCCAGTGACACAGCGTCCACTCAGTCTCCCGGTGATATAGTGTCCACTCAGTCTTCCAGTGATACAGTGTCCACTCAGTCTCCCAGTGATTCAGTATCCACTCGGTCCCCCAGTGATACAGTGCCCACTTAGTCTCCCAGTGATTCAGTACCCACTTGGTCCCCCAGTGATACAGTGCCCACTGAGTCTCCCAGTGATTCAGTGTCTGATCAGTCTCCGAGTGACACAGTGTCCACTCAACCTCCCAGTGATAGTGCCCACTCAGTCTCCCAGTGATGCAGTGTCCACTCAGTCTCCCAGTGACACAGTGTCCACTCTGTCTCCCAGTGACACAGTGTCCACTCAGTCTCCCAGTGACACAGTGTCCACTCAGTGTCCCAGTGATACAATGTCCACTCACTCTCGCAGTAATCAAGCAACAACCCAGTCTCCCAGTGATACAGTGTCCACTCAGTCTCCCAGTGACACAGTGTCCACTCAGTGTCCCAGTGATACAATGTCCACTCATTCTCGCAGTAATCAAGCAACCACCCAGTCTCCCAGTGATACAGTGTCCACTCAGTATCCCAGTGACACAGTGTCCACTCAGTGTCCCAGTGATACAATGTCCACTCACTCTCGCAGTAATCAAGCAACCACCCAGTCTCCCAGTCATACAGTGTCCACTCAGTCTCCCAGTGACACCGTGTCCGCTCAGTCTCCCAGTGATACAATGTCCACTCAACCCAGCCTTCTATAGTGACACAGTGTCCATTCAGTATCCCACTGATATAGTGTCCACTCAATCTTCCAGAGACACCGTGTCCGCTCACTCTCCAACTGATACAGGGTCCACTCAACCCAGCCTCCTGTAGTGACACAGTGTCCAGCTAGCCTCCCAGTGACACAGTGTCCACTCAGTCTCCCAGTGACACAGTGTCCACTCAGTCTCCCAGTGATAAAGTATCCACTCAGTCACCCAGTGACACAGCGTCCACTCTGTCTCCCGGTGATATAGTGTCCACTCAGTCTCCCAGTGACAACGTGTCCACTCAGTCCCCCAGTGATACAGTGTCTATTCAGTCTCCCAGTGACACAGTGTCCACCCATACTCCCAGTGATACAGTATCCATTCGGTCCCCCAGTGATACAATGCCTACTGAGTCTCACAGTGATTCAGTGTCTGCTCAACCTCCCAGTGACACAGTGCCCACTCAGTGTCCCAGTGATAGTGCCCACTCAGTCTCCCAGTGACACAGTGCCCACTCAGTCTCCCGGTGATAATGTTCAGTCAATCTCCCAGTGATACAGTGCCCACTGAGTCTGCCAGTGATTCAGTATCCACTCGGTCCCCCAGTGATACAGTGCCCACTGAGTCTCCCAGTGATACTGTGCCCACTGAGTCTCCCAGTGATTCAGTATCCACTCGGTCCCCCAGTGATACACTGCCCACTGAGTCTCCCAGTGATTCAGTGTCTGATCAGTCTCCGAGTGACACAGTGTCCACTCAACCTCCCAGTGACACAGTGTCCACTCAGTGTCCCAGTGATAGTGCCCACTCAGTCTCCCAGTGATGCAGTGTCCACTCAGTCTCCCAGTGACACAGTGTCCACTCAGTCTCCCAGTGATACAGTGTCCACTCAGTCTCCCAGTGACACAGTGTCCACTCAGTGTCCCAGTGATACAATGTCCACTCATTCTCGCAGTAATCAAGCAACCACCCAGTCTCCCAGTCATATAGTGTCCACTCAGTCTCCCAGTGACAGCGTGTCTGCTCAGTCTCCCAGTGATATAGTGTCCACTCAGTCTCCCAGTGACAGCGTGTCTGCTCAGTCTCCCAGTGACACAGTGTCCACTCAGTCTCCCAGTGATAAAGTATCCACTCAGCCACCCAGTGACACAGCGTCCTCTCAGTCTCCCGGTGATGTAGTGTCCGCTCAGTCTCCCAGTGACAACGTGTCCACTCAGTCTCCCAGTGATACAGTGTCTATTCAGTCTCCCAGTGACACAGTGTCCACTCAGCCTCCCAGTGATAAAGTATCCACTCAGTCACCCAGTGACAACGTATCCGCTCAGTCTCCCAGTGATACAGTGTCCACTCAATCCAGCCTCCTATAGTGACACAGTGTCCACCCATACTGCCAGTGATACAGTATCCACTCGGTCCCCCAGTGATACAGTGCCTACTGATTCTCCCAGTGATTCAGTGTCTGATCAACCTCCCAGTGACACAGTGCCCACTCAGTGTCCCAGTGATAGTGCCCACTCAGTCTCCCAGTGATACAGTGCCCACTGAGTCTCCCAGTGATTCAGTATCCACTCGGTCCCCCAGTGATACCATGCCCACTGAGTCTCCCAGTGATTCAGTATCCACTCGGTCCCCCAGTGATACACTGCCCACTGAGTCTCCCAGTGATTCAGTGTCTGATCAGTCTCCGAGTGACACAGTGTCCATTGAACCTCCCAGTGACACAGTGTCCACTCAGTGTCCCAGTGATATGCCCACTCAGTCTCCCAGTGATGCAGTGTCCACTCAGTCTCCCAGTGACACAGTGTCCACTCAGTCTCCCAGTGATACAGTGTCCACTCAGTCTCCCAGTGACACAGTGTCCACTCAGTCTCCCAGTGATACAGTGTCCACTCAGTCTCCCAGTGACACAGTGTCCACTCAGTGTCCCAGTGATACAATGTCCACTCATTCTCACAGTAATCAAGCAACCACCCAGTCTCCCAGTCATATAGTGTCCACTCAGTCTCCCAGTGACACCGTGTCTGCTCAGTCTCCCGGTGATACTGTATCTATTCAGTTTCCCAGTGACACAGTGTCCACTCAGTCTTCCAGAGACACCGTGTCCGCTCACTCTCCCAGTGATACAGGGTCCACTCAACCCAGCCTCCTGTAGTGACACTGTGTCCAGCAAGTCTCCCTGTGATAAAGTGTCCGCTCAGTCTCCCAGTGACAACGTGTCCACTCAGTCTCCCAGTGACAACGTGTCCACTCAGTCTCCCACTGATACAGTGTCTATTCAGTCTCCCAGTGATACAGTGTCCACTCAATCCAGCCTCCTATAGTGACACAGTGTCCACTCAGTCTCCCAGTGATAAAGTTTCTATTCAGTCTCCCAGTGACACAGTGTCCACCCATACTCCCAGTGATACAGTGCCCACTCAGTCTCCCGGTGATAGTGTTCAGTCAGTCTCCCAGTGATACAGTGCCCACTGAGTCTCCCAAGGATTCAGTATCCACTCGGTCCCCCAGTGACGCAGTGCCCACTGAGTCTCCCAGTGATTCAGTGTCTGATCAGTCTCCGAGTGACACAGTGTCCACTCAACCTCCCAGTGACACAGTGTCCACTCAGTGTCCCAGTGATAGTGTCCACTCAGTCTCCCAGTGACACAGTGTCCACTCAGTCTCCCAGTGATACAGTGTCCACTCAGTCTCCCAGTGACACAGTGTCCACTCAGTGTCCCAGTGATACAGTGTCCACTCATTC
The DNA here is from genome assembly GCF_964194155.1 of Cetorhinus maximus. Lineage (NCBI taxonomy): Eukaryota > Metazoa > Chordata > Chondrichthyes > Lamniformes > Cetorhinidae > Cetorhinus > Cetorhinus maximus. The sequence continues at coordinate 5,711,523 of NC_135909.1, forward strand.
TCGCAGTAATCAAGCAACCACCCAGTCTCCCAGTCATATAGTGTCCACTCAGTCTCCCAGTGACACCGTGTCCGCTCAGTCTCCCAGTGATACAATGTCCACTCAACCCAGCCTTCTATAGTGACACAGTGTCCACTCAGTCTCCCAGTGACAGCGTGTCCGCTTAGTCTCCCAGTGATATAGTGTCCACTCAGTCTCCCAGTGACAGCGTGTCTGCTCAGTCTCCCAGTGATACTGTATCTATTCAGTTTCCCAGTGACACAGTGTCCACTCAGTCTCCCAGTGATACAGTGTCTATTCAGTCTCCCAGTGATACAGTGTCCACTCAATCCAGCCTCCTATAGTGACACAGTGTCCACTCAGTCTCCCAGTGACACAGTTTCTACTCAGTCTCCCAGTAACACAGTGTCCACTCAGTCTCCCAGTGATACAGTATCCACTCGGTCCCCCAGTGACACTGTGTCCACTCAGTCTCCCAGTGATAAAGTATCCACTCAGTCTCCCAGTGACACAGTGTCCACTCAGTCTCCCGGTGATATAGGGTCCACTCAGTCTCCCAGTGACGATGTGTCTGCTCAGTCTCCCAGTGATACAGTGTCTATTCATTCTCCCAGTGATACAGTGTCCACCCAGACTCCCAGTGATACAGTATCCACTCAGTCCCCCAGTGATACCGTGCCCACTGAGTCTCTCAGTGATACAGTGTCCACTCAGTCTCTCAGTGATACAGTGTCCACTCAGTCTCCCAGTGATACAGTGCCTATTCAGTCTCCCAGTGATACAGTGTCCACCCAGAATCCCAGTGATACAGTATCCACTCGGTCCCCCAGTGATATTGTGCCCACTGAGTCTCCCAGTGATAGTGTCTACTCAGTCCCCCAGTGATACAGTGCCTACTGAGTCTCCCAGTGACACCGTGTCTACTCAGTCTCCCAGTGACACAGTGTCCACTCAGTCTCCCAGTGATACAGTGTCCACTCCGTCTCCCAGTGATCGTGTTCTGTCTCCCAGTGATACAGTGTCCACTCATTCTCGCAGTAATCAAGTGTCCACTCAGTCTCTTAGTGAAATAGTGTCCACTCAGTCTCCCAGTGATACAGTGTCTATTCATTCTCCCAGTGACACAGTGTCCACTCAGTCTCCCAGTGATAAAGTATCCACTCAGACTCCCAGTGACACAGCGTCCACTCACTCTCCCGTTGATATAGCGTCCACTCAGTCTCCCAGTGACGACGTGTCCGCTCAGTCTCCCAGTGACACAGTGTCCACTGAGTCTCCCAGTGATAAAGTATCCACTCAGTCTCCCAGTGACACAGCGTCCACTCGGTCTCCCAGTGACGACGTGTCCGCTCAGTCTCCCAGTGATACAGTGTCTATTCAGTCTCCCAGTGATACAGTGTCCACCCAGACTCCCAGTGATACAGTGGCCACTGAGTCTCCCAGTGATTGAGTGTCTGATCAATCTCCGATTGACACAGTGTCCACTCAACCTCCCAGTGACGCAGTGTCCACTCCGTGTCCCACTGATAGTGCCCATGCAGTCTCCCAGTGATACAGAGTCCACTCAGTCTCCCAGTGATCTAGTGTCCACTCAGTCTCCCAGTGATACAGTGTCTATTCAGTCTCCCAGTGATACAGTGTCCACTCAGTCTCCCAGTGATATAGTGTCCACTCAGTCTCCCAGTGATACAGTGTCTATTCAGTCCCCCAGTGATACAGTGTCCACCCAGACTCCCAGTGACACAGTGTCCACCCAGACTCCCAGTGACACAGTGTCCACTGAACCTCCCAGTCATGCAGTGTCCACTCAGTGTCCCACTGATAGTGCCCACTCAGTCTCCCAGTGGTGCAGTGTCCACTCAGTCTCCCAGTGACACAGTGTCCACTCAGTCTTCCAGAGACACCGTGTCCGCTCACTCTCCCACTGATACAGGGTCCACTCAACCCAGCCTCCTGTAGTGACACAGTGTCCAGCTAGTCTCCCAGTGACACAGTGTCTACTCAGTCTCCCAGTGACACAGTGTCTACTCAGTCTCCCAGTGATAAAGTATCCACTCAGTCACCCAGTCACACAGCGTCCACTCTGTCTCCCAGTGATATAGTGTCCACTCAGTCTTCCAGTGACAACGTGTCCACTCAGTCTCCCAGTGATACAGTGTCTATTCAGTCTCCCAGTGATACAGTGTCCACCCAGACTCCAGGTGATACAGTATCCACTCAGTCCCCCAGTGATACAGTGCCCACTGAGTCTCCCAGTGATTTAATATCCACTCAGTCTCCCAGTGATACAGTGCCCACTGAGTCTCCCAGTGATTCAGTGTCTGATCAGTCTCTGAGTGACACAGTGTCCACTCAACCTCCCAGTGACGCAGTGTCCACTCAGTGTCCCACTGATAGTGTCCACTCAGTCTCCCAGTGACACAGTGTCCACTCAGTCTCCCAGTGATACAGTGTCCACTCAGTCTCCCGGTGATATAGTGTCCACTCAGTCTCCCAGTGATGCAGTGTCTATTCAGTCTCCCAGTGATACAGTGTCCACCCAGACTCCCAGTGATGCAGTGTCTACTCATGTCCCAGTGATTGTGCCGACTCAGTCTCCCAGTGATGCAGTGTCCACTCAGTCTCCCAGTGACACAGTGTCTACTCAGTCTCCCAGTGATACAGTGTCCACTCAGTCTCCCAGTGACACAGTGTCCACTCAGTCTCCCAGTGACACCGTGTCCGCTCAGTCTCCCAGTGATACAGTGTCCACTCAACCCAGCCTCCTATAGTGACACAGTGTCCATCAGTCTCCCGGTGATACAGTGTCTATTCAGTCTCCCCGTGACACAGTATCCACTCAGTCTTCCAGAGACACCGTGTCCGCTCACTCTCCCACAGATACAGGGTCCACTCAACCCAGCCTCCTGTAGTGACACAGTGTCCAGCTAGTCTCCCAGTGATACAGTATCCACTCAGTCTCCCAGTGACACAGTGCCCACTCAGTCTCCCAGTGACACAGTGCCCACTCAGTATCCAAGTGATAAAGTATCCACTCAGTCACCCAGTGACACAGTGTCCACTCAGTCTCCCGGTGATATAGTGTCCACTCAGTCTTCCAGTGACAACGTGTCCACTCAGTCTCTGAGTGACACAGTGTCCACTCAACCTCCCAGTGATACAGTGTCCACCCAGACTCCCAGTGATACAGTATCCACTCAGTCCCCCAGTGATACCGTGCCCACTGAGTCTCTCAGTGATACAGTGTCCACTCAGTCTCTCAGTGATACAGTGTCCACTCAGTCTCCCAGTGATACAGTGCCTATTCAGTCTCCCAGTGATACAGTGTCCACCCAGAATCCCAGTGATACAGTATCCACTCGGTCCCCCAGTGATATTGTGCCCACTGAGTCTCCCAGTGATAGTGTCTACTCAGTCCCCCAGTGATACAGTGCCTACTGAGTCTCCCAGTGACACCGTGTCTACTCAGTCTCCCAGTGACACAGTGTCCACTCAGTCTCCCAGTGATACAGTGTCCACTCCGTCTCCCAGTGATCGTGTTCTGTCTCCCAGTGATACAGTGTCCACTCATTCTCGCAGTAATCAAGTGTCCACTCAGTCTCTTAGTGAAATAGTGTCCACTCAGTCTCCCAGTGATACAGTGTCTATTCATTCTCCCAGTGACACAGTGTCCACTCAGTCTCCCAGTGATAAAGTATCCACTCAGTCTCCCAGTGACACAGCGTCCACTCACTCTCCCGTTGATATAGCGTCCACTCAGTCTCCCAGTGACACAGCGTCCACTCACTCTCCCGTTGATATAGCGTCCACTCAGTCTCCCAGTGACGACGTGTCCGCTCAGTCTCCCAGTGACACAGTGTCCACTGAGTCTCCCAGTGATAAAGTATCCACTCAGTCTCCCAGTGACACAGCGTCCACTCGGTCTCCCAGTGACGACGTGTCCGCTCAGTCTCCCAGTGATACAGTGTCTATTCAGTCTCCCAGTGATACAGTGTCCACCCAGACTCCCAGTGATACAGTGGCCACTGAGTCTCCCAGTGATTGAGTGTCTGATCAATCTCCGATTGACACAGTGTCCACTCAACCTCCCAGTGACGCAGTGTCCACTCCGTGTCCCACTGATAGTGCCCATGCAGTCTCCCAGTGATACAGAGTCCACTCAGTCTCCCAGTGATCTAGTGTCCACTCAGTCTCCCAGTGATACAGTGTCTATTCAGTCTCCCAGTGATACAGTGTCCACTCAGTCTCCCAGTGATATAGTGTCCACTCAGTCTCCCAGTGATACAGTGTCTATTCAGTCCCCCAGTGATACAGTGTCCACCCAGACTCCCAGTGACACAGTGTCCACCCAGACTCCCAGTGACACAGTGTCCACTGAACCTCCCAGTCATGCAGTGTCCACTCAGTGTCCCACTGATAGTGCCCACTCAGTCTCCCAGTGGTGCAGTGTCCACTCAGTCTCCCAGTGACACAGTGTCCACTCAGTCTTCCAGAGACACCATGTCCGCTCACTCTCCCACTGATACAGGGTCCACTCAACCCAGCCTCCTGTAGTGACACAGTGTCCAGCTAGTCTCCCAGTGACACAGTGTCTACTCAGTCTCCCAGTGACACAGTGTCTACTCAGTCTCCCAGTGATAAAGTATCCACTCAGTCACCCAGTCACACAGCGTCCACTCTGTCTCCCAGTGATATAGTGTCCACTCAGTCTTCCAGTGACAACGTGTCCACTCAGTCTCCCAGTGATACAGTGTCTATTCAGTCTCCCAGTGATACAGTGTCCACCCAGACTCCAGGTGATACAGTATCCACTCAGTCCCCCAGTGATACAGTGCCCACTGAGTCTCCCAGTGATTCAATATCCACTCAGTCTCCCAGTGATACAGTGCCCACTGAGTCTCCCAGTGATTCAGTGTCTGATCAGTCTCTGAGTGACACAGTGTCCACTCAACCTCCCAGTGACGCAGTGTCCACTCAGTGTCCCACTGATAGTGTCCACTCAGTCTCCCAGTGACACAGTGTCCACTCAGTCTCCCAGTGATACAGTGTCCACTCAGTCTCCCGGTGATATAGTGTCCACTCAGTCTCCCAGTGATGCAGTGTCTATTCAGTCTCCCAGTGATACAGTGTCCACCCAGACTCCCAGTGATGCAGTGTCTACTCATGTCCCAGTGATTGTGCCGACTCAGTCTCCCAGTGATGCAGTGTCCACTCAGTCTCCCAGTGACACAGTGTCTACTCAGTCTCCCAGTGATACAGTGTCCACTCAGTCTCCCAGTGACACAGTGTCCACTCAGTCTCCCAGTGACACCGTGTCCGCTCAGTCTCCCAGTGATACAGTGTCCACTCAACCCAGCCTCCTATAGTGACACAGTGTCCATCAGTCTCCCGGTGATACAGTGTCTATTCAGTCTCCCAGTGACACAGTATCCACTCAGTCTTCCAGAGACACCGTGTCCGCTCACTCTCCCACAGATACAGGGTCCACTCAACCCAGCCTCCTGTAGTGACACAGTGTCCAGCTAGTCTCCCAGTGATACAGTATCCACTCAGTCTCCCAGTGACACAGTGCCCACTCAGTCTCCCAGTGACACAGTGCCCACTCAGTATCCAAGTGATAAAGTATCCACTCAGTCACCCAGTGACACAGTGTCCACTCAGTCTCCCGGTGATATAGTGTCCACTCAGTCTCCCAGTGATACAGTGTCTATTGAGTCTCCCAGTGATACAGTGTCTATTCAGTCTCCCAGTGATACAGTGTCCACCCAGACTCCCAGTGATACAGTATCCACTCAATCCCCCAGTGATACCGTGCCCACTGAGTCTCCCAGTGATTCAGTATCCACTCGGTCCCCCAGTGATACAGTGCCCATTGAGTCTCCCAGTGATTCAGTACCCACTTGGTCCCCCAGTGATACAGTGCCCACTGAGTCTCCCAGTGATTCAGTGTCTGATCAGTCTCCCAGTGACACAGTGTCCACTCAGTCTCCCAGTGATACAATGTCCACTCAACCCAGCCTTCTATAGTGACACAGTGTCCATTCAGTATCCCAGTGATATAGTGTCCACTCAATCTTCCAGAGACACCGTGTCCGCTCACTCTCCAACTGATACAGGGTCCACTCAACCCAGCCTCCTGTAGTGACACTGTGTCCAGCTAGTCTCCCAGTGACACAGTGTCCACTCAGTCTCCCAGTGATAAAGTATCCACTCAGTCACCCAGTGACACAGCGTCCACTCAGTCTCCCGGTGATATAGTGTCCACTCAGTCTCCCAGTGACAACGTGTCCACTCAGTCCCCCAGTGATACAGTGTCTATTCAGTCTCCCAGTGACACAGTGTCCACCCATACTCCCAGTGATACAGTATCCACTCGGTCCCCCAGTGATACAGTGCCTACTGAGTCTCACAGTGATTCAGTGTCTGCTCAACCTCCCAGTGACACAGTGCCCACTCAGTGTCCCAGTGATAGTGCCCACTCAGTCTCCCAGTGATACAGTGCCCACTCAGTCTCCCGGTGATAATGTTCAGTCAATCTCCCAGTGATACAGTGCCCACTGAGTCTGCCAGTGATTCAGTATCCACTCGGTCCCCCAGTGATACAGTGCCCACTGAGTCTCCCAGTGATGCAGTATCCACTCAGTCCCCCAGTGATACCGTGCCCACTGAGTCTCCCAGTGATTCAGTATCCACTCGGTCCCCCAGTGATACACTGCCCACTCAGTCTCCCAGTGATTCAGTGTCTGATCAGTCTCCGAGTGACACAGTGTCCACTCAGTCTCCCAGTGATACAGTGTCCACTCAGTCTCCCAGTGACACAGTGTCCACTCAGTGTCCCAGTGATACAATGTCCACTCATTCTCGCAGTAATCAAGCAACCACCCAATCTCCCAGTCATATAGTGTCCACTCAGTCTCCCAGTGACAGCGTGTCCGCTCAGTCTCCCAGTGATATAGTGTCCACTCAGTCTCCCAGTGATACAGTGTCCACTCCGTCTCCCAGTGATCGTGTTCTGTCTCCCAGTGATACAGTGTATACTCAGTCCCCCAGTGATACAGTGCCCACTGAGTCTCCCAGTGATACAGTGTCCACTCATTCTCGCAGTAATCAAGTGTCCACTCAGTCTCTTAGTGAAATAGTGTCCACTCAGTCTCCCAGTGATACAGTGTCTATTCATTCTCCCAGTGACACAGTGTCCACTCAGTCTCCCAGTGATAAAGTATCCACTCAGACTCCCAGTGACACAGCGTCCACTCACTCTCCCGTTGATATAGCGTCCACTCAGTCTCCCAGTGACGACGTGTCCGCTCAGTCTCCCAGTGACACAGTGTCCACTGAGTCTCCCAGTGATAAAGTATCCACTCAGTCTCCCAGTGACACAGCGTCCACTCGGTCTCCCAGTGACGACGTGTCCGCTCAGTCTCCCAGTGATACAGTGTCTATTCAGTCTCCCAGTGATACAGTGTCCACCCAGAATCCCAGTGATACAGTGGCCACTGAGTCTCCCAGTGATTGAGTGTCTGATCAGTCTCCGATTGACACAGTGTCCACTCAACCTCCCAGTGACGCAGTGTCCACTCCGTGTCCCACTGATAGTGCCCATGCAGTCTCCCAGTGATACAGAGTCCACTCAGTCTCCCAGTGATCTAGTGTCCACTCAGTCTCCCAGTGATACAGTGTCTATTCAGTCTCCCAGTGATACAGTGTCCACTCAGTCTCCCAGTGATATAGTGTCCACTCAGTCTCCCAGTGATACAGTGTCTATTCAGTCCCCCAGTGATACAGTGTCCACCCAGACTCCCAGTGACACAGTGTCCACCCAGACTCCCAGTGACACAGTGTCCACTGAACCTCCCAGTCATGCAGTGTCCACTCAGTGTCCCACTGATAGTGCCCACTCAGTCTCCCAGTGGTGCAGTGTCCACTCAGTCTCCCAGTGACACAGTGTCCACTCAGTCTTCCAGAGACACCATGTCCGCTCACTCTCCCACTGATACAGGGTCCACTCAACCCAGCCTCCTGTAGTGACACAGTGTCCAGCTAGTCTCCCAGTGACACAGTGTCTACTCAGTCTCCCAGTGACACAGTGTCTGCTCAGTCTCCCAGTGATAAAGTATCCACTCAGTCACCCAGTCACACAGCGTCCACTCTGTCTCCCGGTGATATAGTGTCCACTCAGTCTTCCAGTGACAACGTGTCCACTCAGTCTCCCAGTGATACAGTGTCTATTCAGTCTCCCAGTGATACAGTGTCCACCCAGACTCCAGGTGATACAGTATCCACTCAGTCCCCCAGTGATACCGTGCCCACTGAGTCTCCCAGTGACTCAATATCCACTCGGTCCCCCAGTGATACAGTGCCCACTGAGTCTCCCAGTGATTCAATATCCACTCAGTCTCCCAGTGATACAGTGCCCACTGAGTCTCCCAGTGATTCAGTGTCTGATCAGTCTCTGAGTGACACAGTGTGCACTCAACCTCCCAGTGACACAGTGTCCACTCAGTGTCCCACTGATAGTGTCCACTCAGTCTCCCAGTGACACAGTGTCCACTCAGTCTCCCAGTGATACAGTGTCCACTCAGTCTCCCGGTGATATAGTGTCCACTCAGTCTCCCAGTGATGCAGTGTCTATTCAGTCTCCCAGTGATACAGTGTCCACCCAGACTCCCAGTGATGCAGTGTCTACTCATGTCCCAGTGATTGTGCCGACTCAGTCTCCCAGTGATGCAGTGTCCACTCAGTCTCCCAGTGACACAGTGTCTACTCAGTCTCCCAGTGATACAGTGTCCACTCAGTCTCCCAGTGACACAGTGTCCACTCAGTCTCCCAGTGACACCGTGTCCGCTCAGTCTCCCAGTGATACAGTGTCCACTCAACCCAGCCTCCTATAGTGACACAGTGTCCATCAGTCTCCCGGTGATACAGTGTCTATTCAGTCTCCCAGTGACACAGTATCCACTCAGTCTTCCAGAGACACCGTGTCCGCTCACTCTCCCACAGATACAGGGTCCACTCAACCCAGCCTCCTGTAGTGACACAGTGTCCAGCTAGTCTCCCAGTGATACAGTATCCACTCAGTCTCCCAGTGACACAGTGCCCACTCAGTCTCCCAGTGACACAGTGCCCACTCAGTATCCAAGTGATAAAGTATCCACTCAGTCACCCAGTGACACAGTGTCCACTCAGTCTCCCGGTGATATAGTGTCCACTCAGTCTCCCAGTGATACAGTGTCTATTGAGTCTCCCAGTGATACAGTGTCTATTCAGTCTCCCAGTGATACAGTGTCCACCCAGACTCCCAGTGATACAGTATCCACTCAATCCCCCAGTGATACCGTGCCCACTGAGTCTCCCAGTGATTCAGTATCCACTCGGTCCCCCAGTGATACAGTGCCCATTGAGTCTCCCAGTGATTCAGTACCCACTTGGTCCCCCAGTGATACAGTGCCCACTGAGTCTCCCAGTGATTCAGTGTCTGATCAGTCTCCCAGTGACACAGTGTCCACTCAACCTCCCAGTGACACAGTGTCCACTCAGTGTCCCAGTGATAGTGCCCACTCAGTCTCCCAGTGATGAAGTGTCCACTCAGTCTCCCAGTGACACAGTGTCCACTCAGTCTCCCAGTGATACAGTGTCCACTCAGTCTGCCAGTGACACAGTGTCCACTCAGTGTCCCAGTGATACAATGTCCACTCATTCTCGCAGTAATCAAGCAACCACCCAGTCTCCCAGTCATATAGTGTCCACTCAGTCTCCCGGTGATAAAGTGTCCGCTCAGTCTCCCAGTGACAACGTGTCCACTCAGTCTCCCAGTGACAACGTGTCCACTCAGTCTCCCACTGATACAGTGTCTATTCAGTCTCCCAGTGATACAGTGTCCACTCAATCCAGCCTCCTATAGTGACACAGTGTCCACTCAGTCTCCCAGTGATAAAGTTTCTATTCAGTCTCCCAGTGACACAGTGTCCACCCATACTCCCAGTGATACAGTGCCCACTCAGTCTCCCGGTGATAGTGTTCAGTCAGTCTCCCAGTGATACAGTGCCCACTGAGTCTCCCAAGGATTCAGTATCCACTCGGTCCCCCAGTGATACAGTGCCCACTGAGTCTCCCAGTGATTCAGTGTCTGATCAGTCTCCCAGTGACACAGTGTCCACTCAGTCTCCCAGTGATACAATGTCCACTCAACCCAGCCTTCTATAGTGACACAGTGTCCATTCAGTATCCCAGTGATATAGTGTCCACTCAATCTTCCAGAGACACCGTGTCCGCTCACTCTCCCACTGATACAGGGTCCACTCAACCCAGCCTCCTGTAGTGACACTGTGTCCAGCTAGTCTCCCAGTGACACAGTGTCCACTCAGTCTCCCAGTGACACAGTGTCCACTCAGTCTCCCAGTGATAAAGTATCCACTCAGTCACCCAGTGACACAGCGTCCACCCAGTCTCCCGGTGATATAGTGTCCACTCAGTCTCCCAGTGACAACGTGTCCACTCAGTCCCCCAGTGATACAGTGTCTATTCAGTCTCCCAGTGACACAGTGTCCACCCATACTCCCAGTGATACAGTATCCACTCGGTCCCCCAGTGATACAGTGCCTACTGAGTCTCACAGTGATTCAGTGTCTGCTCAACCTCCCAGTGACACAGTGCCCACTCAGTGTCCCAGTGATAGTGCCCACTCAGTCTCCCAGTGACACAGTGCCCACTCAGTCTCCCGGTGATAATGTTCAGTCAATCTCCCAGTGATACAGTGCCCACTGAGTCTGCCAGTGATTCAGGATCCACTCGGTCCCCCAGTGATACAGTGCCCACTGAGTCTCCCAGTGATGCAGTATCCACTCAGTCCCCCAGTGATACCATGCCCACTGAGTCTCCCAGTGATTCAGTATCCACTCGGTCCCCCAGTGATACACTGCCCACTGAGTCTCCCAGTGATTCAGTGTCTGATCAGTCTCCGAGTGACACAGTGTCCACTCAACCTCCCAGTGACACAGTGTCCACTCAGTGTCCCAGTGATAGTGCCCACTCAGTCTCCCAGTGATGAAGTGTCCACTCAGTCTCCCAGTGACACAGTGTCCACTCAGTCTCCCAGTGATACAGTGTCCACTCAGTCTCCCAGTGACACAGTGTCCACTCAGTGTCCCAGTGATACAATGTCCACTCATTCTCGCAGTAATCAAGCAACCACCCAGTCTCCCAGTCATATAGTGTCCACTCAGTCTCCCAGTGACAGCGTGTCCGCTCAGTCTCCCAGTGATATAGTGTCCACTCAGTCTCCCAGTGACAGCGTGTCTGCTCAGTCTCCCGGTGATACTGTATCTATTCAGTTTCCCAGTGACACAGTGTCCACTCAGTCTCCCAGTGACAGCGTGTCCACTCACTCTCCCAGTGATACAGGGTCCACTCAACCCAGCCTCCTGTAGTGACACTGTGTCCAGCTAGTCTCACAGTGACACAGTGTCTACTCAGTCTCCCAGTGACACAGTGTCCACTCAGTCTCCCAGTGATAAAGTATCCACTCAGTCACCCAGTGACACAGCGTCCACTCAGTCTCCCGGTGATAAAGTGTCCGCTCAGTCTCCCAGTGACAACGTGTCCACTCAGTCTCCCAGTGACAACGTGTCCACTCAGTCTCCCACTGATACAGTGTCTATTCAGTCTCCCAGTGATACAGTGTCCACTCAATCCAGCCTCCTATAGTGACACAGTGTCCACTCAGTCTCCCAGTGATAAAGTTTCTATTCAGTCTCCCAGTGACACAGTGTCCACCCATAGTCCCAGTGATACAGTGCCCACTCAGTCTCCCGGTGATAGTGTTCAGTCAGTCTCCCAGTGATACAGTGCCCACTGAGTCTCCCAGGGATTCAGTATCCACTCGGTCCCCCAGTGACGCATTGCCCACTGAGTCTCCCAGTGATTCAGTGTCTGATCAGTCTCCGAGTGACACAGTGTCCACTCAACCTCCCAGTGACACAGTGTCCACTCAGTGTCCCAGTGATAGTGTCCACTCAGTCTCCCAGTGACACAGTGTCCACTCAGTCTCCCAGTGATACAGTGTCCACTCAGTCTCCCAGTGACACAGTGTCCACTCAGTGTCCCAGTGATACAGTGTCCACTCATTCTCGCAGTAATCAAGTGTCCACTCAGTCTCTTAGTGAAATAGTGTCCACTCAGTCTCCCAGTGATACAGTGTCTATTCATTCTCCCAGTGACACAGTGTCCACTCAGTCTCCCAGTGATAAAGTATCCACTCAGACTCCCAGTGACACAGCGTCCACTCACTCTCCCGTTGATATAGCGTCCACTCAGTCTCCCAGTGACGACGTGTCCGCTCAGTCTCCCAGTGATACAGTGTCCACTCAGTCTCCCAGTGATCCTCTTCAGTCTCCCAGTGATACAGTGTCCACTCAGTCTCCCAGTGACACCGTGTCTACTCAGTCTCCCAGTGACACAGTGTCCACTCTGTCTCCCAGTGATACAGTGTCCACTCAGTCTCCCAGTGACACAGTGTCTACTCAGTCTCCCAGTGACACAGTGTCCACTCTGTCTACCAGTGATACAGTATCTACTCAGTCTCCCAGTGATCATATTCTGTCTCCCAGTGATACAGTGTATACTCAGTCCCCCAGTGATATAGTGTCCTCTCAGTCTCCCAGTGACACCGTGTCCGCTCAGTCTCCCAGTGATACAGTGTCCACTCCACCCAACCACCTATAGTGACACAGTGTCCACTCAGTCTCCCGGTGATACAGTGTCTATTCAGTCCCCCAGTGATACAGTGCCCACTCAGTCTCCCAGTGATACAGTGTCCACTCAGTCTCCCAGTGATCCTCTTCAGTCTCCCAGTGATACAGTGTATACTCAGTTCACCAGTGATACAGTGCCCATTGAGTCTCCCAGTGATACAGTGTCCACTCAGTCTCCCAGTGATACAGTGTCCACTCATTCTCGCAGTAATCAAGCGTCCACTCAGTCTCGCACTAGAGCGTGTCTCCCTCTAGTAGATCACCAATGCATAAGCCCCATCCACATATGGGGGTGGTGGGTGGTGTCATCCTCACCTGCGATGTAGGGTTGGGGGTAGCGAGGGGGTTCGTCCTCGTCTGTGATGCAACACGCAGTCGCAGAGCTGAGGGGGTGGGGAGTTGAGGTTCGTTGCGAGGAACTAAACCGCGTTCGCCCCCCTCCCCTCACCCCACATCCACCCAGTAAAATGTCCTCAGGATCTTATAGGTTTCAATCAAGTCGCTCTCACTCTCCTAAACTCCAGTGGATACAAGCAGAGCTTTGCCAACCTCTCCTCGCGAGACAAACCCGCCCCACCCCACCCCAACAATTCCAGGTATCGGTCTGGTAAACCGTCTAGACAATCCTCAATCGGGTTGCAGGTGGTTGCGGGGTCAATCCTGGCGCGATCAGGATTGTTCAGCGGGCGCTGTCCAATTCAAGGGGACGACGACGACTAATAATTGACCACCACCACCCTACCCGAACACCCCGGCTAAGAACGGGAAAACGAGGGAGTGGGAGTGGGGGCGGGTGGGGGGGGGATCGAAAAGGGACGGGGTGGTGGGGGGGGGGTTGTTGCCCGGGGGATGGGTGGTGGGGGTGGGGGGAAGCAGAAAAAGGACAGAAGCGTAAGCGTGCGACTCTCAATTTCAGCAGCGAGCGTTGGTTTCTTTAAAAAAAAAAGAGAGAGAGAGAGAGAAATAATAATAAATGAAGAGAACCGAGTCTCGGGATATGTAGCGAATAAAAAAAAAGAAAGATAGAGAGAAAGAGAAAGAGAGAAAGAAAGAAAAACTGAACTTTTCCCAGGACATTCTTATACAACTTTGTTTTTGTAATTTTTTTTCTTCATGCATATATCATGGGGCCAATTTATTGATGTAAGTTGCCTGATTCCGTGGTCTGCTATTTTCTTTGTAAACGTCACGTTTTTTAGGATTCTTTACTTTAAAGAGCGGGAAAGAAAAAAAAAAGACAAATACACCTTTAAGGCTAAGAAAAGGCGTTTCCTTGTTTTTTTTTTGGTAGTGGAAAGTTTGATGTTGTATTTTAAACATCTTTTTCTTAAAATGATGGCAAAAAAAAAACCGGCAAGAGATGTTAGTATGTTTTTTAAGAAAAATTATATAACAAAAAAAAGCTTCAGAGTTAAAATTAGATATTCTCGCCAAGCAGTTCTTTTTCTTTTCGATTTAAATGTTCTTTTTGCTATGCTGACCTTTCACCTCTCGGTTCTCACTGGCTCTCTCTTCCCCCACCCCCCCCCTTCTCTTTTTTCCCCCAAACCCCCCACCCCCGTCTCTCTCTCTCTCTCTTTTTCTCTCCTAGGCGGCGAGCTCATATTCCCCATTATCACGGAGGACGCGCTCGAAATCCCGGCCGTTGTCACCCGCTCGCCCTTCATCCCCGCGCCCCCCCCCACCTACCGGCCCTTCCTCGGCGCCGTCGAGACCACCACCGGGGAGCCGCTGGCCCTGACCCCCGAGGCGGGCCTGCCCTGCCGCTTGGAGCAGGACGAGGACTGCGAGGACCTGACGGTGGTGTCGGGCTACGGCTCAGGCGAGGTCTTCGACTCCAGCTTCCCCCCGACGGACGACGAGGACTTCTACGCCACCTTCCCCCTGGTCACCGACCGCACCCCGCTGGGCGACCCCAAGCTCTCTAAGTCCAGGGGCTACCGGCCGGACAGGCGGCCGGGGCCCTCGGGCGGGTCCACCTTGCCCCCCGACGTCTTGATTTCTACCTCCTCCTCCTCCTCCTCCTCCTCCTCCCCGGACATGATTCGCAAGCTCCCGGCCGGCAAGCTGAACACCCGGGAGAGCCCCCGGCCCAACCCCGAGCTGGTCCTCCCCCCGCTGCCGACGGCCCCCGAGCGCAAGCGGAAGACCCAGGCCCAGTACCCGGCGGTAACCTCTCCCCCCGATTTTCACCATGTGCTCACAGCCAACCCGACCGGCCCGGCGGCGGGCGGACCCCCGGGGGCGGTGGAGGTGATCCGCGAGTCCAGCAGCACGACCGGCATGGTGGTGGGCATAGTGGCCGCCGCGGCCCTCTGCATCCTGATCCTCCTCTACGCCATGTACAAGTACCGCAACCGAGACGAGGGGTCCTACCAGGTGGACCAGAGCCGCAACTACATCAGCAACTCGGCGCAGACCAACGGCACCATCGTCAAGGAGAAGCAGACCCCAGCCGCCAAGAGTATGACCAAGAGCAAAAAGAACAAAGACAAAGAGTACTATGTCTGAAGAAGCCCGAGGGGAGGGTGGGGGTGGGGACAGGTTGGGGGGGTGGGGAGGAGTGGGGTTGGGGTGGGTTTTGGGGGAGGGAGGGGTGCGGGGGTGTGTGTGTGTGTGTGTGTGAGGTTGGGGGTGTGGCGGGGGGGGTGGGAAGGGAAAGGCGAAGAGCCGACTTCACCGGAGGAAGAGAAGCAAAAACGAAACAAAAATGCAAGAGGAAGAGACGCACAAAACTAAAAACGCGGCGAGCGTCTTTCGTTTCGGGACGAGGATTTAGACTTTTATTCCCAAGGCTGGGTTGGGCGAGCGCCGAGGGAGCAAATGGCGGCCCAGAGAACCCCGGGGGGGGTGGGGTGGGTAGTGGGGGTTGGGCGGGGGGGGGGTGCCCCCGTTTCGACTGGGCCGAGTTGTCGCCGGGTTTGTCCGCCTCGGCCAGGGGTGCGGTAGAGAGTCAGGGCCTGACTGAGCCTGTCTGCTGTGTGTGTGCGCGTGTGCGTGTGTGTGTGCGTGTGTCCCGCGTGTGCGGGTTTGCATGCGCACGGGCAGGCGGGTTTTTTCCTTCCACCGACACGGCTCGGAGCGGCGTCGGACGATTTTCAAGGAAGAGGGGGGGGTCCACGTGAGAGAGCTTTCCCTCCCTCCACGCACCCCCCCCAAGTAAGGGAACCATTCTAACTGTTAACCATCACCCCCACACCACCTCAACCCCACCCCCTCGTCAATCCTTCTCCTCTCTCCCTCCCTCTCCCTCCCTCCCTCTCCCTCTCTCTCACGTGCGGGTATCCTTAAGTAACAAAGGGATGCCAAGTCAATCGCTACCCAAGGCTAAGGTGCGATGTCTACACTGGGATCTACGTCTTTAGCAAGGAGAGACACCAGCGACGATCATTACTGACTTCCTCCCCATCGCCCCAGTGCTCCTCCTGTGCCAAGGTGCTTTTTGTCTGAAATGTGTGTTGATTTTTCATTCTTGAAAAGATCCCTTTGTTCCCCTCCCCACCCCCCACCCACCCCACCCACCCTTGGGGTTACAAGGCAAGATTCCGGAATGGTTCCTGGTCTCGGCGAACAACGTTTGACTGGGAGGGAGGGTCACCCTTACCCCCAACCACCTACCCCACCTCCACCACCACCTCCTCCTCCTTACCCCACAACATCTCCCCCCACCCCCCCCCACCCCCCCCTCCCCCCACCCATCCTCCTGCCTCTTCGTCGCCATTTTGGACCTATCGCCGTGCCAATGGCAGACAGCACCCCCACCCCCCCCCACCCCCGCCGGCCTTTCTGAGGAAGTGCAGAGAAGGTTTGCTTCACTCGTTGGAAGTTAAACAGCCCAGAGGACTGGAAATGGTTGAATGGCAAACGATTTCTTTTTTCCGTGCGTGCGTGTGTGTGTGTTCGAACCTTCGGAGCTGAAGATGATTTTTTTTTTATCGATAACGATCATCATAATTAATAATAATTAATAATAATAAAGACGACGAGTTTTTTTTGCGGAGAGGAACGCCGCCCGTGTTTGACGGGCCATCGCAGGAGAGCGACGACGAGGAGGGAGGGCAAGATGGCCCCTTTCCAAGATGGCCGCCCTGTCGACCTCCGACGGACAATGGCGCACGGTTCAGGGGGACTGCACAGGCGAGGTCGCCGCTCGGCGGCCGGCGGCGGGGTGGAGTGGGTGGAGGGTGGCGACGGCGACGGCGACGGCCACGGCGATGGTGGTGGGGGGTTTCGTGTCAAGACGAAGCGGTCAAACGTTCGAGGGGTCAGGGCCGGGCAATGCTGAAAAAGCGGCCGTTCGGAGCCGCTGGGTTTTTTTTTATGACGTCCGAATCTGCACCCCACCACCCCCCACCGCCTCCCAAACCCCCCCAGCCTTCCACCACACGGTCAAGGAGGGCCCGATCAGGATCTAGTGGAATACACCCGGAGAGGGAAGGAATTCCAATGTTTACCTGGTGACGGGTCGATTGGATTTCCCTTTAATTCTTTCCGCCAAGTGTACAGATTGGGGGTCAATGCCCCACAGGGTGAAGAGGGGGGAGGGGGGGGTGGGGGTTTTTTTTTGGCACTGTGTGGTGTAACTCAGTGTATGTAACATGTGTCTGACTGTACGGTTATGTTCGCAAGATTCATCTCGAGCTCTTAAAAACCTGTTTGGATATCTTTATCTCGTCAAGTTCAAAACTAACCCGCACGCTGCCACACCCCACCCCCCAACCCCCTTTAAAAAAAAAACCCCGAACCTACCCGCGACCTCTGACCCCCAAACTCCCACCCCCCCAACAATCGCATACCACGCAATCGGATTTTTTCTAATGGCGATCCGTGAACTTTGTCACGTTTTTGGGAACGCCGAGCGGCCGGCAATATTCAGCTTTGCTCTCCATCTCCCCACCACCCCCCACCCACCCACCCACCCCCCCCCTACGAATAAATGTGGGGGTGAGGAAGAGGAGGAGGAGGGGGAGTGGTGGAAAGAAGCTTGGGGATTCCGAGACCCTCCCGCCTCACTTCCCGGCATCTTTTGACGGCGACGACCGAAGAGCCAAATGTGGTTGGGTGTTGGTGGGTGGGGAGGGAAAGGCAAAAAAAAAAGTGTGTGTCATTGCCCGCCCGCACCTTGTGCATATCGTACAGTTTGATTGTTGAATATTAAGCCCACCGCTATGTAACGTGGCCACAGAAGTTTGCGTCTTTCTGCCCTCTTGGGGGGGGGCCACAGAATCTGAAGGAATTTCTTTTTTTTTAATTGTATACTGCCCCCCCGCCCCCAAGGTTATGAAATGATGGGTTGAGTTGTTGATACTGTGTGACACCATATATCTCCATGTACTACTCAATGTTATTGTAGTGTTCCTAGTGACTGCCTCACAATATGTGTAAATCTACCAGAGGGAAATATAATTGATTATATAATTCGTACAGGCTGGGACTTCTTATTTACTACCCGACCGACGCACTTTAAGTGACAGCTATGCATTTTGTTTTCGCAGTTTCCCTTTAAGGGGCTGCTTTATACTCTATCCCTGATTTTGTCATCGGTTTGACTTAAAAGAGTTTTATATCCTTAAACTAGCTGCAAACCACGGAGGCTCATCGCAAATGTAAATGCTGTGATGCTATGATTACTGTGGCCACGAGAACAGGTCAGAGGCTGGGAATCCTGCGGAGAGTAACTCACCCCCTGACTCCCCCCAAAGCCTGTCCACCATCGACAAGGCACAAGTCAGGAGTGTGATGGAATACTCCCCACTTGCCTGGATGAGTGCAGCTCCCACAACACTCAAGAAGCTCGACACCGTCCAGGACAAAGCAGCCGCTTGATCGGCACCACATCCACCAACATTCACTCCCTCCACCACCGACGCACAGTAGCAACAGTGTGTGTACCATCTACAAGATGCACTGCAGCAACTCACCAAGGCTCCTTCGACAGTGCTGCCCAAACCCACAACCTCTACCATCTAGAAGGACAAGGGCAGCAGACACATGGGGAACACCACCACCTGGAAGTTCCCCTCCGAGCCACTCACCATCCTGACTTGGAAATATATCGGCCGTTCCTTCACTGTCACTGGGTCAAAATCCTGGAACTCCCTCCCTAACAGCGCTGTGGGTGTACCTACACCACATGGACCACCACCTTCTCAAGGGGCTATTAGGGATGGGCTGGTCTAGCGAGTGACACCCACATCCTGCTCGAACGAATAAAAATTTTTCAAAAAACTGTGTTTGTGATTTCCACATACGAGATACTGAGTGAAAATATGGGATAGTCCGAAGCTGCCGCTCATTTCTGATATTCTGCTGGTTGAGCCTCGCTTCTGGTTTCCCTGGGTTACCGGCCCCTTTCCCAGGAGGGAAGAAACCAGTAAAAACTGGGAAATAAAGAGTGTTGTTTTTTTTTCCCCTTCTGGATTTTGGACAAGGCCCGTTCCTCACCCGATCACAGGTAAGGCTGCCCTCATTACCGTCAGTCCTGGGGCCTCCGGGCCCTCTCCAGCCTGGCTGCGGTGGTCAGGCCTGGGGCCTACCTGCACTTCCAAGCCAGCACCTGCGGGCTGGTCGCTGGTGAGAAGCCTGAGGCCTGCCCACTGAGGCCTAACCTGGGAAGGCCCAGCCGGGGAGCAGCGGGCAGGGCAGGCCGGAATCCCCTGGGGTCAGCTTTCTCTCTCTCGCGCTGAAGAAACGGGGGGGGTCCCAGAATCGGACAGCAGGGAGGAGGGACTGTCCCCCTCGTGCCCCGTTGAGCCCTGGTGGCGATCGCTCAGGAGACATAAAAAGCGCAAGGTTTGCATTGCTCTAACCCCCCTTCGTGACCGCAGGGTATCCCAAAGCGCCGCGTGGCTGACCAGGTGCAGAGGCCACCGCGATGTCGGGACCGTGGCAGCCAATTGGTGCACAGCAAGATCCCACAAAGAGCAAATGCGACAATGGCCCGGGTCAGCTGTTTGTCAGACACGGGTTCAGGGACAAAGCATTGCCTGAGTCACCCAGGGAGAACTCGCCCGACACCCTCCACCCACAAAACCCACTCACTAGGGCGGACAGGGCCTTGAATCACCGTCTCATCCACCTCTGCAGCTAACCCTCAGTTCCTCCAATATCACTCCCCCTACAGGGCAGCACTCCCTCAGTACAGACCCTCTGACAGTGCAGCACTCCCTCAGTACTGACCCTCCGACAGTGCAGCACTCCCTCAGTACTGACCCTCTGACAGTGCAGCACTCCCTCAGTACTGACCCTCTGACAGTGCAGCACTCCCTCAGTACTGACCCTCCGACAGTGCAGCACTCCCTCAGTACTGACCCTCTGACAGTGCAGCACTCCCTCAGTACTGACCCTCCGACAGTGCAGCACTCCCTCAGTACTGACCCTCTGACAGTGCAGCACTCCCTCAGTACTGACCCTACAACAGTGCAGCGCTCCCTCAGTACTGACCCTCCGACAGTGCAGCGCTCCCTCAGTACTGACCCTCCGACAGTGCAGCGCTCCCTCAGTACTGACCCTCCGACAGTGCAGCACTCCCTCAGTACTGACCCTCCGACAGTGCAGCACTCCCTCAGTACTGACCTTCTGACAGTGCAGCACTCCCTCAGTACTGACCCTCCGACAGTGGAGCACTCCCTCAGGACTGACCCTCCGACAGTGCAGCATTCCCTCAGCACTGACCATCTGACAGTGCAGCACTCCCTCAGTACTGACCCTCCGACAGTGCAGCACTCCCTCAGTACTGACCCTCCGACAGTGCAGCACTCCCTCAGTACTGACCCTCCGACAGTGCAGCACTCCCTCAGTACTGACCCTCCGACAGTGCAGCACTCCCTCAGTACTGACCCTCCGACAGTGCAGCACTCCCTCAGTACTGACCATCCGACAGTGCAGCACTCCCTCAGTACTGACCCTCCGACAGTGCAGCACTCCCTCAGTACTGACCCTCCAACAGTGCAGCACTCCCTCAGTACTGACCCTCTGACAGTGCAGCACTCCCTCAGTACTGACGCTCCGACAGTGCAGCGCTCCCTCAGTACTGACCCTCCAACAGTGCAGCGCTCCCTCAGTACTGACCCTCTGACAGTGCAGTGCTCCCTCAGTACTGACCCTCCGACAGTGCAGCACTCCCTCAGTACTGACCCTCCGACAGTGGAGCACTCCCTCATTACTGACCCTCCGACAGTGCAGCACTCTCTCAGCACTGACCATCCGACAGTGCAGCACTCCCTCAGTACTGACCCTCTGACAGTGCAGCACTCCCTCAGCACTGACCCTCCAACTTCCTCAAGTACAGACCCTATGACAGTGCAGCTCTCCCTCAGTACTGACCCTACAACCGTGCAGCACTCCCTCAGTCCCGACCCTACAACAGTGCAGCACTCCCTCAGTACTGTCCCTCCGACAGTGCGGCACTCCCTCAGTACTGACCCTCCGACAGTGCAGCACTCCCTCAGTACTGTCCCTCCGACAGTGAAGCACTCCCTCAGTACTGACTCTGTGACAGAGAGGCGCTGGCTCACTACTGACCCTCCGACAGTGCAGCACTCCCTACGTACTCACCCTCCGACAGTGTAGCACACCCTCAGAACTGATCCTCCAACACTGCAGCACCCCCTCACTACTGACCCTCTGACAGTGCATACCTCCCTCGGCACTGACCCTCCAACAGGGCTGCACTCCCTCAGTACTGACTCTCTGACAGAGAGGCTCTCCCTCAGTACTGGCACTTCAACAGTGCAACTCTCCCTCGGTACTGACCATCCGACAATGCGGCACTCACTCAGTACTGGCCCTCCGATAGAGAGGCGCTACCTCAGTGCTGAACCTCTGACAGTGCAGCAATCCCTCAGTACTGACCCTCCATCAGTGACGTGCTACCTCAGTGCTTACCCTCCAACAGTGCTGCACTCACTCAGTACTGACTCTGACAGAGAGGCCCTCCCTCACTACTGACCCTATGACAGTGCAGCTCTGCCTCAGTACTGACGCTTAGACAGTGCAGCACTCCCTCAGTACTGTCCCTCCGACAGTGCAGCACTCCCTCAGTACTGACCCTCCGACAGTGCAGCACTCCCTCATTACTGACCCTCCGACAGTGCAGCACTCCCTCGGTACTGACCCTCCGACAGTGCAGCACTCCCTCAGTACTGACCCTCCGACAGTGCAGCACTCCCTCAGTCCTGACCCTCCGACAGTGCAGCACTCACTCAGTACTGACCCTCCGACAATGCAGCACTCCCTCAGTACTGGCCATCCAACAGTGCAGCACTCCCTCAGTACCGACCCTCATACAGTGCAGCACTCCCTCAATATTGACCCTCCGACAGTGCAGCACTCCCTCACTACTGACCCTCAAAGAGTGCAGAGCTCCCTCAGTACTGACTGCCCGACAGGGCAGTACTCCCTGAGTACTGACCCTTCAATAGTGCAGCGCTCCCTCAAGTACAGACTGTCTGACAGTGCGGCACTCACTCAGTACTGGCCCTCCGATAGAGAGGCGCTACCTCAGTGCTGAACCTCTGACAGTGCAGCAATCCCTCAGTACTGACCCTCCATCAGTGACGTGCTACCTCAGTGCTTACCCTCCAACAGTGCTGCACTCACTCAGTACTGACTCTGACAGAGAGGCCCTCCCTCACTACTGACCCTATGACAGTGCAGCTCTGCCTCAGTACTGACGCTTAGACAGTGCAGCACTCCCTCAGTACTGTCCCTCCGACAGTGCAGCACTCCCTCAGTACTGACCCTCCGACAGTGCAGCACTCCCTCATTACTGACCCTCCGACAGTGCAGCACTCCCTCGGTACTGACCCTCCGACAGTGCAGCACTCCCTCAGTACTGACCCTCCGACAGTGCAGCACTCCCTCAGTCCTGACCCTCCGACAGTGCAGCACTCACTCAGTACTGACCCTCCGACAATGCAGCACTCCCTCAGTACTGGCCATCCAACAGTGCAGCACTCCCTCAGTACCGACCCTCATACAGTGCAGCACTCCCTCAATATTGACCCTCCGACAGTGCAGCACTCCCTCACTACTGACCCTCAAAGAGTGCAGAGCTCCCTCAGTACTGACTGCCCGACAGGGCAGTACTCCCTGAGTACTGACCCTTCAATAGTGCAGCGCTCCCTCAAGTACAGACTGTCTGACAGTGCAGCACTCCCTCAGTACTGAACCTGCAACAGTGCAGCGCTCCCTCAGTACTGACCCTCCGACAGTGCAGCGCTCCCTCAGTACTGACCCTCCGTCAGTGCAGCACTCCCCCAGTACTGACCCTCCGACAGTGCAGCACTCCCTCAGCACTGAACCTGCAACAGTGCAGCGCTCCCTCAGTACTGACGCTCCAACAGGGCAGCACTCCCTTAGTACTGAACCTCTGACAGTGCAGCACTCCTGCAGTACTGACCCTCCGACAGTGCAGCACTCCCTCAGTACTGACTCTCTGACAGAGAGGCGCTCCCTCACTACTGACCCTCTGACAGTGCAGCACTCCCTCAGTACTGATCCTCCGACAGTGCAGCACTCCCTCAGTACTGACCATCCGACAGTGCAGCACTCCCTCAGTACTGACCCTCCAACAGTGCAGCATTCCCTCAGTACTGACCCTCCAACAGGGCAGCACTCCCTCAGTACTGACCCTCCGACAGTGCAGCACTCCCTTAGTACTGAACCTCTGACAGTGCAGCACTCCCTCAGTACTGACCCTCCAACAGTGCAGCACTCCCTCAGTACTGACGCTCCAACAGGGCAGCACTCCCTCGGCACTGACCCTCCAACAGTGCAGCACTCCCTCGGTACTGACCCTCCGACAGCGCAGCACTCCCTCAGTACTGACCCTCCGACAGTGCAGCGCTCCCTCAGTACTGACCCTCCGACAGTGCAGCACACCCTCAGTACTGACTCTCTGACAGAGAGGCGCTCCCTCAGTACTGACGCTCCAACAGTGCAGCACTCCCTCAGTACTGATCCTCCGACAGTGCAGCACTCCCTCAGTACTGACGCTCCAACAGTGCAGCGCTCCCTCAGTACTGACCCTCTGACAGTGCAGCGCTCCCTCACTACTGACCCTCCGACAGTGCAGCACTCCCTCAGTACTGACCCTCCGACAGTGCAGCACTCCCTCAGTACTGACCCTCCACCAGGGCAGCTCTCCCTCAGTACTGACCCTCCGACAGTGCGAAGCTCCCTCAGTACTGATTGTCCAACAGGGCAGCACTCCCTGAGTACTGACCCTCTAACAGTGCAGCGCTCCCTCAGTACCGACCCTCCAACAGTGCATCACTCCCTCAATACTGACTCTCCAACAGTGCATAGCTCCCTCAGTACTGAGTGTCCGACGGGGCAGTGCTCCCTGAGTACTGACTCTCCAACAGTGCAGCTCTCCCTCAGTACTGACCCTCCGTTAGTAAAGCACACGCACAGTACTTACCGTCTGACAGTGCAGCACTCCCTCAGTACTGACCCTCTGACAGAGCAGCACTCCCTCAGCAATGACTCTCCGACAGTGCATGACTCCCTCAGCACTGACCCTCCGACAGTGCAGCACTCCCTCAGCAATGACCCTCCGACAGTGCAGCTCTTCCTCAGTACTGACCATCTGACAGTGCAACACTCCCTCAGTACTGATCCACCGACAGTGCAGCGCTTCCTCGGTACTGGCCCTCCAACAGTGCAGCACTGCCTCACTACTGACCCTCTGACAGTGCAGTGCTCCCTGAGTACTGACACTCCCACAGTGCAGCGCTCCCTCAAGTACAGACCGTCTGACAGTGCAGCGCTCCCTCAGTACTGACCCTCCGACAGTGCATCACTCCCTCAGTACTGACCCTCCGACAGTGCAGCGCTCCCTCAGTACTGACCCTCCGTCAGTGCAGCACTCCCCCAGTACTGACCCTCCGACAGTGCAGCGCTCCGTCAGTACTGACCCTCCGACAGTGCAGCACTCCCTCAGTACTGACCCTCCGACAGTGCAGCACTCCCTCAGTACTGTCCCTCCAACAGTGCGGCGCTCCCTCAGTACTGACCCTCCGACAGTGCAGCGCTCCCTCAGTACTGACCCTCCGACAGTGCAGCACTCCCTCAGTACTGACCCTCCGACAGTGCGGCACTCCCTCAGTACTGACCCTCCGACAGTGCGGCACTCCCTCAGTACTGTCCCTCCGACAGTGCAGCACTCCCTTAGTACTGACTCTGTGACAGAGAGGCGCTCGCTCACTACTGACCCTCTGACAGTGCAGCACTCGCTACGTACTCACCCTCCGACAGTGTAGCACACCCTCAGAACTGATCCTCCAACACTGCAGCACCCCCTCACTACTGACCCTCTGACAGTGCATACCTCCCTCGGCACTGACCCTCCAACAGGGCTGCACTCCCTCAGTACTGACTCTCTGACAGAGAGGCTCTCCCTCAGTAATGGCACTTCAACAGTGCAGCTCTCCCTCGGTACTGACCATCCGACAATGCGGCACTCACTCAGTACTGGCCCTCCGATAGAGAGGCGCTACCTCAGTGCTGAACCTCTGACAGTGCAGCAATCCCTCAGTACTGACCCTCCAAAAGTGCTGCACTCCCTCAGTACTGACTCTCTGACAGAGAGGCCCTCCCTCACTACTGACCCTATGACAGTGCAGCACTCCCTCAGTACAGTCCCTCCGACAGTGCAGCACTCCCTCAGTACTGACCCTCCGACGGTGCAGCACTCCCTCATTACTGACCCTCCGACAGTGCAGCACTCCCTCATTACTGACCCTCCGACAGTGCAGCACTCCCTCGGTACTGGCCCTCCGACAGTGCAGCACTCCCTCAGTACTGACCCTCCGACAGTGCAGCACTCCCTCGGTACTGACCCTCCGACAGTGCAGCACTCCCTCAGTACTGACCCTCCGACAGTGCAGCACTCCCTCAGTACTGACCCTCCGACAATGCAGCACTCCCTCAGTACTGGCCATCCAACAGTGCAGCACTCCCTCAGTACCGACCCTCATACAGTGCAGCACTCCCTCAATATTGACCCTCCGACAGTGCAGCACTCCCTCAGTACTGACCCTCCGACAATGCAGCACTCCCTCAGTACTGGCCATCCAACAGTGCAGCACTCCCTCAGTACCGACCCTCATACAGTGCAGCACTCCCTCAATATTGACCATCCGACAGTGCAGCACTACCTCATTACTGACCCTCCGACAGTGCAGCACTCCCTCAGTACTGTCCCTCCGACAGTGCAGCACTCCCTCAGTACTGACCCTCCGACAGTGCAGCACTCCCTCAGTACTGACCCTCCGACAGTGCAGCACTCCCTCGGTACTGACCCTCCGACAGTGCAGCACTCCCTCCGTACTGACCCTCCGACAGTGCAGCACTCCCTCAGTACTGACCCTCCGACAATGCAGCACTCCCTCAGTACTGGCCATCCAACAGTGCAGCACTCCCTCAGTACCGACCCTCATACAGTGCAGCACTCCCTCAATATTGACCCTCCGACAGTGCAGCACTCCCTCACTACTGACCCTCAGAGAGTGCAGAGCTCCCTCAGTACTGACTGCCCGACAGGGCAGTGCTCCCTGAGTACTGACCCTGCAACAGTGCAATGCTCCCTCAGTACTGACCCTCCGACAGTGCAGCACTCCCTCAGTACTGACCCTCTGACAGTGCAGCACTCCCTCAGTACTGACCCTCCGACAGTGCAGCAATCCCCCAGTACTGACCCTCCGACAGTGCAGCACTCCCTCAGTACTGACCCTCCGACAGTGCAGCGCTCACCCAGTAGTGACCCTCCGACAGTGCAGCACTCCCTCAGTACTGACCCTCTACAGTGCAGCACTCCCTCAGTACTGACCCTCCGACAGTGCAGCGCTCCCTCAGTACTGACCCTCCGACAGTGCAGCGCTCCCTCAGTACTGACACTCCGACAGTGCAGTACTCCCTCAGTACTGACCCTCCGACAGTGCAGCGCTCCCTCAGTACTGACCCTCCAACAGTTCAGCACTCCCTCAGTACTGACGCTCCAACAGGGCAGCACTCCCTTAGTACTGAACCTCTGACAGTGCAGCACTCCCCAAGTACTGACCCTCCGACAGTGCAGCACTCCCTTAGTACTGACCCTCCGACAGAGCAGCACTCCCTCAGTACTGACCCTCTGACAGAGAGGCGCTCCCTCACTACTGACCCTCTGACAGTGCAGCACTCCCACAGTACTGACCCTCCGACAGTGCAGCACACCCTCAATACTGACCCTCTGACAGTGCAGCACTGCCTCAGTACTGACCCTTCAACAGTGCAGCACTCCCTCAGTACTGACCCTCCGACAGTGCAGCTGTCCCTCAGTACTGAGTCTTCGACAGTGCAGCGTTCCCTCAGTACTGACCCTCCGAATGTGCGAAGCTCCCTCAGTACTGATTGTCCGACAGGGCAGCACTCCCTGAGTACTGACCCTCTAACAGTGCAGCACTCCGTCAGTACTGACCCTCCAACAGTGCATCACTCCCTCAATACTGACTCTCCAACAGTGCAGAGCTCTCTCAGTACTGAGTGTCCGACGGGGCAGTGCTCCCTGAGTACTGACCCTCCGACAGTGCAGCACTCCCTCAGTACTGACCCTCCGACAGTGCAGCACTCCCTCAGCACTGACCCTCCAACAGTGCAGCACTCCCTCACTACTGACTCTCCGACAGTGCAGCACTCCCTCAGTACTGACCCTCCGACAGTGCAGCACTCCCTCAGTACTGACCATCTGACAGTGCAGCACTCCCTCAGTACTGAACCTCTGACAGTGCGGCACTCCCTCAGCACTGACCCTCTGACAGTGCAGCACTCCCTCAGTACTGACCCTCCGACAGTGCAGCGCTCCCTCAGTACTGACCCTCTGACAGTGCAGCACTCCCTCAGTACTGACCATCTGACAGTGCAGCGCTCCCTCAGTACTGACTCTCCGATAGTGCAGCGCTCCCTCAGTACTGACCCTCTGACGGTGCAGCACTCCCTCAGTACTGACCCTCTGACAGTGCAGCACTCCCTCAGTACTGACCCTCCGACAGTGCAGCACTCCCTCAGTACTGACCCTCCGACAGTGCAGCACTCCCTCAGTACTGACCCTCTGACAGTGCAGCACTCCCTCAGTACTGACAATCTGACAGTGCAGCACTCCCTCAGTATTGACCCTCCGACAGTGCAGCACTCCCTCAGTACTGACCCTCCGACAGTGCAGCACTCCCTCAGTACGGACCCTCCGACAGTGCAGCACTCCCTCAGTACTGACGCTCCGACAGTGCAGCACTCCCTCAGTACTGACCCTCCGACAGTGCAGCACTCCCTCAGTACTGACCTTCAGACAGTGCAGCACTCCCTCAGTACTGACCCTCCGACAGTGCAGCACTCCCTCAGTACTGACCTTCAGACAGTGCAGCACTCCCTCAGTACTGACAATCTGACAGTGCAGCACTCCCTCAGTATTGACCCTCCGACAGTGCAGCACTCCCTCAGTACTGACCCTCCGACAGTGCAGCACTCCCTCAGTACTGACCCTCCGACAGTGCAGCACTCCCTCAGTACTGACAATCTGACAGTGCAGCACTCCCTCAGTACTGACCCTCCGACAGTGCAGCACTCCCTCGGTACTGACCATCCGACAATGCGGCACTCACTAAGTAGTGGCCCTCCGATAGAGAGGCGCTACCTCAGTGCTGAACCTCTGACAGTGACGTGCTACCTCACTACTGACCCTATGACAGTGCAGATCTGCCTCAGTACTGACCCCCTGACAGTGCAGCACTCCCTCAGTACTGACCCTCTGACAGTGCAGCACTCCCTCAGTACTGACCCTCCGACAGTGCAGCACTTCCTCAGTACTGACCCTCTGACAGTGCAGCACTCCCTCAGTACTGACCCTCCGACAGTGCAGCACTCCCTCATTACTGACCCTCCGACAGTGCAGCACTCCCTCATTACTGACCCTCCGACAGTGCAGCACTCCCTCGGTACTGACCCTCCGACAGTGCAGCACTCCCTCGGCACTGACCCTCCAACAGTGCAGCACTCCCTCGGTACTGACCCTCCGACTGTGCAGCACTCCCTCAATACTGACCCTCCGACAGTGCAGCGCTCCCTCAGCACTGACCCTCCGACAGTGCAGCACTCCCACAATACTGACCCTCCGACAGTGCAGCACACCCTCAGTACTGACTCTCTGACAGAGAGGCGCTCCCTCACTACTGACCCTCCGACAGTGCAGCACTCCCTCAGTACTGATCCTCCGACAGTGCAGCACTCCCTCATTACTGACGCTCCAACAGTGCAGCGCTCCCTCAGTACTGACCCTCCGACAGTGCAGCACTCCCTCAGTACTGATCCTCCGACAGTACAGCACTCCCTCAGTACTGACCCTCCGACAGTGCAGCACTCCCTCAGTACTGACCCTCCGAATGTGCGAAGCTCCCTCAGTACTGATTGTCCGACAGGGCAGCACTCCCTGAGTACTGACCCTCTAACAGTGCAGCACTCCGTCAGTACTGACCCTCCGACAGTGCAGCACTCCCTCATTACTGACCCTCCGACAGTGCAGCACTCCCTCAGCACTGACCCTCCAACAGTGCAGCACTCCCTCACTACTGACTCTCCGACAGTGCAGCACTCCCTCAGTACTGACCCTCCGACAGTGCAGCACATCCTCTGTACTGACCCTCTGACAGTGCAGCACTCCCTCAGTACTGAACCTCTGACAGTGCGGCACTCCCTCAGCACTGACCCTCTGACAGTGCAGCACTCCCTCAGTTCTGACCCTCCGACAGTGCAGCGCTCCCTCAGTACTGACCCTCTGACAGTGCAGCACTCCCTCAGTACTGACCATCTGACAGTGCAGCGCTCCCTCAGTACTGACTCTCCGATAGTGCAGCGCTCCCTCAGTACTGACCCTCCGACAGTGCAGCACTCCCTCAGTATTGACCCTCCGACAGTGCAGCACTCCCTCAGTACTGACCCTCCGACAGTGCAGCACTCCCTCAGTACTAACCCTCCGACAGTGCAGCACTCCCTCAGTACTGACCCTCCGACAGAGCAGCACTCCCTCAGCACTGATCCTCCAACAGTGCAGCACTCCCTCACTACTGACTCTCCGACAGTGCAGCACTCCCTCAGTACTTACCATCCGACAATGCGGCACTCACTAAGTAGTGGCCCTCCGATAGAGAGGCGCTACCTCAGTGCTGAACCTCTGACAGTGACGTGCTACCTCACTACTGACCCTATGACAGTGCAGATCTGCCTCAGTACTGACCCCCTGACAGTGCAGCACTCCCTCAGTACTGACCCTCTGACAGTGCAGCACTCCCTCAGTACTGACCCTCCGACAGTGCAGCACTCCCTCAGTACTGACCCTCCGACAGTGCAGCACTCCCTCAGTACTGACCCTCCGACAGTGCAGCACTCCCTCAGCACTGACCCTCCAACAGTGCAGCACTCCCTCACTACTGACTCTCCGACAGTGCAGCACTCCCTCAGTACCGACCCTCCGACAGTGCAGCACTCCCTCAGTACTGACCCTCCGACAGTGCAGCACTCCCTCAGTACTGACCCTCTGACAGTGCAGCACTCCCTCAGTACTGACCCTCTGATAGTGCAGCACTCCCTCAGTACTGACCCTCCGACAGTGCAGCACTCCCTCAGTACTGAGCCTCCGACAGTGCAGCACTCCCTCAAGTACTGACCCTCCGACAGTGCAGCACTCCCTCAGTACTGACCCTCCGACAGTGCAGCACTCCCACATTACTGACGCTCCGACAGTGCAGCACTCCCTCAGTACTGACCCTTTGGCAGTGCAGCACTCCCTCAGTACTGACCCTCCGACAGTGCAGCACTCCCTCAGTACTGACCCTCCGACAGTGCAGCACTTCCTCAGTACTGACCCTCCGACAGTACAGCACTCCCTCAGTACTGACCCTCCGACAGTGCAGCACTCCCTCAGCACTGATCCTCCAACAGAGCAGCACTCCCTCAGTACTGACCCTCCGACAGTGCAGCACTCCCACATTACTGACGCTCCGACAGTGCAGCACTCCCTCAGTACTGACCCTTTGGCAGTGCAGCACTCCCTCAGTACTGACCCTCCGACAGTGCAGCACTCCCTCAGTACTGACCCTCCGACAGTGCAGCACTTCCTCAGTACTGACCCTCCGACAGTACAGCACTCCCTCAGTACTGACCCTCCGACAGTGCAGCACTCCCACAGTACTGACCCTCCGACAGTGCAGCGCTCCCTCAGTACTGACCCTCCGACAGTGCAGCACTCCCTCAGAGAGAGAGTCGGAGACACACATACACAGACCCTGAGGGGAACAGGAGAGAGAGAGACACACACACACACTCACACACAGACCCTGTGGGGAGCAGAAGAGAGAGAGAGACACACACACACACACACACACAGACCCTGTGGGGAACAGGAGAGAGAGAGACACACACACACACACACACACA